>NC_089196.1:24559313-24859313 GCF_963930695.1 Labrus bergylta | reverse complement strand
TGAAAAAGCTAGTAAACAACATTAAGCTAGGAATACCATCCACCAAAGTTTTAAGTTCTTTTTGTGACAAAATCTAAATTTTGTTTGACTCAGGCAATTTCTGAATGATTTTATGGTAATAAGATGTTTTATTTTCTAATGCCATATTTATGCTCATATGATGATTAAAATAATTTTAAATGCACTGGTCTAGTTCTTTAAATCATTTTAAAATGCTGTAATTTGTATGTGCAAGTGTTTTAATTTTTTGATACTTTGCTTTAAAACGTTATTTTGATAACTTTCCAGCGTGCCTTACAACCTGTAATAGTTTTCCATTCATTTATTTTTCGATTAGCTGTATTTCACCACTCGCATGTACAGAGTGCGCATCGTACTACACTTCCCAGAAGCACCCAAGAGGACCACGTACTCATTTCCGCCTTTACGTGATGACGCATTTTTTGCCTTGTTGGAAGGTGGTTTCACTAGGAAGCAGTCTGACGTGAGACGATAGCGGCGAAGAAACGCTGAGTACAGAAACCTAAAGACAACCGGACGCATTCACTCTGATGGTATTTTGTCTCCTGTCAACGAACGGTAAGAAAAATATGAAGTAACATTTAACTGTATTTGACGTTTTGAGAGTGTTTTGTAGCACGAGGGACCACGCCCTCTCGGTGTTTTAAAGTCATTATGGGATTAAACATGATAGCTGTCTGGTTGGTTTTTGGCCTAAAGCACCCCCCCTATTTTCTGTTATTGGATACATACAATGCAATATTTTTCAACTTGTAAAAATCAAAAGCCGATGCACTATATTGCTCGTATGCTTTCATTGCTAAAACAACTAGATCATTATAGGTTTTAATGACAATGCTGCAAAATAATGCTCTCATTTTGTAAGATATTTAAGACTCTATAAATATTTATGTCTTTTTTTTTTAACTCGGCACACAGTGCAGTTTCTAAATGTGCTTTGCCGAAATCAACCAATTCCTCCACTGTGCACCTTCTATTTGTTTTGACATCTGATATTGTATTTGGATCTCCTGACAAAGGAATGTGGGGGCGGGGCTCATTTGAAGATGATGTCATCGTGGGAGCATAGATATGATGCAAGATGAAGCTGTTTACACTTCTGTACACGTGTCATTAACCCGTTGTCGTGCATGCGAGGACATGATTTAATGTCATCAATCTGGAAATGTTTAGATTCAAATTGGTACCCACATGTTCGTGCAGCCTCCACGTGGAGGTGTGCACGAGAACTACAACACAAAACCCAAACAAACAGGCCATCTCTCAGTTTAGAGTATGAGATACAATTCGTCACACAAGCATCACTAACATGTTCTGATATTGATAAGGAAATTCATACATTTTGTATTAAATCTAAATGATCCCATTTTTGACATATTATAAAAAAAAAAAAAAAAATTGGCCTCTGTGTTGGAAGATTTGTTAACAACAAGGTCAAGGTCTTAAACTAACAGTTATTTCAGTCTTATTCATAATGTAAAGTGATGTCTTCAAACAGCAGTGCCCGTCCAATCAACAGTCTGAAATCAAAATACCGGTATATTTTAGAATATAATATGTAAGAACAATAGGGCATTGTCTATGTATACTTTTTAAACTCAATTTTGCACTTTTACACAAGGTGGCACATTTAATAAAATTAAACTCACTTAAAACAAAACATATACATTCCTACATACATACATAATAATGAAAACAGAATAAAATAAAAAAAAACACAATAGAGCTAGAGAAAGTTCTAAGGCAAGTATATGAGCATATACAATGTGCTTTTATTTTAAAAGACTGTAAATGGCACTTCTGCTACATTCTAAATGTGCAGGAATAAATATGTTACAGCTAAAAGAGCGAACAAGAGTTAAAAAATGTTAGACTTACGTTATATTAGAAGGTGGATTCATCCTAAAACATCACTTTAAGTGACTGACTGTATTTGCTTTAGCTCTGACTCAACATGTGTTAAGAGGATTACTGCTGAATGCTTCAGCTGTAACTGGACAGCGATGATTGGCTGAATTGTCATTCAATCTGACTTGACCTATAGGTATCTTGATTCTGAATCAATACATCTTGGATATCAATATTCACAAAAATCAGCAGTAAACAGTACAAAGAATGTCTTGTCTGGTTTCTTGATAGTTTCAATGTCAAACTAAAAAATATAATATATGCCATTGTTTATAAATATTGAACTTAATCTCAAATGGTGTGGTCTTTAATACCATGTGTTGCTGCAGATGTCAGTCACTGAGGACCTACCAGACATGGATGGAGCAGACCTGTTAGGGCTTCTGCTCCACAACCGAGAGGACGGATCTACTGAGCCTCTCTTTCCTGATGAGACTGGACTCATTGAATCCTGGCTGTCTGAACAAGATGTAAGACACAGAAAAAAAAGACACATTTAGGATATAGTTGATCAAATCACTTACAAAATAAAAAAAAAAAACGTGTAAGATTTTGGAGTGTAACAGAGTTTCTTGTCCTATCTAGATGTTGACAGGTATGGACACTGAAGACTTTCTGTCCAGCTTGTTGGAGGGAGAGGACAACGTGGGGGATTTCTGTCCCTCTCACTCTCCCTTAGGCAGCGACAGCGGGATTTCCGATGACAGCAGCACCGGAGTTGGAAACAACAACCGTCTGGGATGCCCCAGTCCCCAGGGTAGCGACAGTGATGTTGTGCCCAGTCCCAGCTACTCCCAGCCCAGCCCTGTGCCCTCTGACCCTGCCCTGACCCCTGCAGATCAGCAGACAGAGAGCCCTGAGGCCTTAACAGTCCGGGAAGACCACAGCTACTCTATGCTGCAGAGCGGGGACAGGGACGTGGATATGGATATGGACATACTGCAGAGTGTGAGGGCGGAGAAGCCTGACACAGATGTCTTCATTGATCTAGGTATGTGGAGTGTGAGGAAACTTCTCATTTCATTCAGAAGCCTTAGAGCCTAGCCTAAATTGGACAGTTCAATAAATCCAAAAAAAAACATGTATTTTGAGCACATTTTACACCTAATTTTAGGTTAATTAAACTTTCATTCCCCTTGTTTCAGATGACTATGTGAGTGAGGTGATGGAGGAGGACCTCATGAGCGAGCTTCCCTGCACTCTCGCCATCGAGGACTCAACTCAAGATTCAACTGAGCCAAACACAGAAGACCAGGTCAGTTTTCCCTGATTTGACTCTTTTCTTTTCTTTTCTAAGGTCAAATCAAAGAAGATGAACCGAGTTTTACTTGGATAAATCATACAGCGTGTGACACAGTTGGCACTTGCTTCATCGCATGTTTCATAACAATACAATGTTTTACTGAGCAACTAAAAATCTAACGGGTGAAAATCTGTGCCTTTTTGTTTCCTTCAGTTCCAGTTCAAAGACATCGTGCTCACTGAGGAGGAGAAGCGGCTTTTGTCCAAAGAAGGACTAACTATTCCCACACACATGCCTCTCACAAAGGTAATCCAAGTCAAAGACGTTTCCAAACTTGATCATCATGTCCTTTTTGTATTACTGACTGATCTTGAAACCTGCTAGCAGAAGCACTTCTACAAAAAGCTGTAAATGTTAATATCCAGTAACACAGTTTAAAAGAACTCTTATCAGTCATGTTGTACTTTTTGATAGCTCTTTGATTCTTTTGCTCTCAAACTTTTGGCTGGATAAATGTTCAAAACGGATCCTCTCTTGGGTTTTTCATGCCACAGCTGTTCAAGGCGGTTGTATTCATGTTGTTATTTTTTCATGCATACATTGTGTTTGAAAGCCTCTGGTCTCTGTGTGCAGGCAGAGGAAAGGACCCTGAAGAGGATCAGGAGGAAGATCCGCAACAAGCAGTCAGCTCAGGAGAGCCGCAAGAAGAAGAAGGTGTATGTGGACGGACTGGAAAACAGGTGAGAAGAAGAGGCTAAATTCTATCGCTACTTAAAAGTAGAGTTACTCCCTTCTCTCCTCATGAAATGGTTGATCAGTTCAGACTAATGTGACAGCAGCTGTTTCAGAATATCTTCCTGTCTAAATATCTAGATTGAGTTGTTCTAGCTCAACCCTTCATTCTGATGTATCCATGATACCGTGACATTTTGGATATCTGTCGGCAATTAGATAAAAACGATTTTTGCGTCCTCCGGGTTAGCATTATGGGCTGCAAAAACATAGTGAGAAAAAAATCTTCTTTTCGAAATGTCTGAAAACTTTCCCCACAGCCTCATCTAAAGTGACATCTTTAAAATGATTTTTTTAGTCCGACCCCTCCACAACTCTTAAGAGACAACATTTACTATCATTTATCAAAAAGTCAAATTATAAAATCTAATCCATGATCAGCTTTGCTCTTTCTGAAGACATAATGAATATTCAGATAAAAGGTAAAAAACTAGAAAATTGATGCACAGAAAGGAGTGGGGCGGCAGTAGCTCAGTCTGTAGGGACCTGGGTTCAAGTCCTGGTGTGGACCAAAGTATGGAAGCTGGTCTAGTTGCTGGAGAGGTGCCGGGTCACATCCTGAGAATTGCCTAGGTGTCCTTGAGCAAGGCATCGGACCCCCAACAGCTCTGACGCTCTCCCTGTGTAGCAGCCCCCTCACTCTGACATCTCTCCACTAATGCATGTCCACAGGTCCTGTTTGAGCATGTACAGTATGTCAAACCAGAAAGTTCCCTCTGGGGATAATAAATGATGTAGCGTTCATAAAAATACATGTATAGGGGGATTTATGTAATCTGTCAAGTTCATGTTGAAGAGAGGACCACAGTGTCTACCTAGTTCACAGTCAATAGTTACTCTAGCAGTGATTCATTGTATGTGTATATCATAAAACTTTCTATTCCTCTATGTATGTTTGGATAAATATCCTAAGAACTGAATCAATGTCCAAAACAGGGTTGCCATCTGTACTGCACACAACCTGGAACTCCAGAAGAAAGTCCAAATGCTTCAGAAACAGAACATGTAAGAGAACTAAGATTTTGTTTTCCCCCCCCTCATCAAAATGTTTTCATATTTACATGCTAGTGTTCATGTTTTAATCGTGTCCTCTTCATTCTTACAGCTCCTTGATAGAGCAGCTGAGGAAACTACAGGGAATAGTGAAGATGTCGACCATGAAGGCCAGCACAACCAGCACCTGTGTCATGGTACATTCATTGACTTTACCGGTTTTCTTTACTGATCTCACAGCAAGTGTTACATCATTTGTTCCTTGGTGCTTGAATGTCTTCGTCACTCTCTCGTCCTTGGGCTTGTCCTCCAGGTGTTCCTGCTCTCTTTCTGTCTCATCATCTTCCCGTCAGTCAATCCATTTGGTGGAAAAACAGAACAGAAGGAACTGTACACACCCTCTTCCAGTAAGTTGCCTCGAAACAAAGAAATAACTTTGGCCTTCTGTTGTACTTTCACTTTCGTAGTCTTGCCATTTTTAAAAGTTTTTGGATTTGTCATTTAGAAACTATCAGTATTCAGTGATTCCTAGAGAACTGAATCATTTCTCTCAAATGTTTTTTTAATTAAATGCCTCCCCTGCCTGCTGACAGGCAATTCTTTTTCAACAATGTGGCTTTGTTTGCTCAGCTTTGTTTACCCTGTTTGTTCCTTTATTGCAGTCATCTCCCGGACCTTGCGCTCAATTCCACAGGAAAACACAGATGTCACATACTACACGAAGCTGGACGAAGAAAAAGAAAAGCTCCTCCTGATGCCCACAGCCGAGGTGGAGAACCATCAAGCCATCTTCGCCGGCGGTCAAAATAATCACACCCCTGACTACCAGAGGATGGAGAAGCCAGACTCTGAATCTGGAGTCAACAGCAACTCGTCTGCAGACTTCCCTGGTCCGGCTCAGGCTGCAGATATGACATCGCCAGGAGTCGGGACCTTACAGGAAGGATCCATTGATGCCTCTGTGAAATCAGCTGTGGCATATGAGGTCACAGGATCCAAGGATAACTGGATAGAACAGAACCCCCCGTCTGTTATATTACCGCAGCACCGCTCAGATGAGATGTAGTAGGGAGATGTGGGTACATATTACCAGCAGAGGGAGCCATATTTATGATTCTTAGCAGAGGGATACTTAAGCTTTTTGAAGGGATAAGGTAAAATAATAGTTCTAATCAAGATATATGATCAGTCTCTGTCCCTACGATTCCCCTTTAACAGCCCTCGGATGTACTACTGTTACTTAATGTGCACTTTTTTTTCGGATTTCTTGCTCCAAAAAGACAAAAAGAACGTGAAGAGAGATGTTTATATTTCAGCAGCGTAAATGCTGCAATTATAAAACACAGGCAGGAGGCCAGATGCTGTGCGGATAGCACTGAGGGCTCCAAAATAATTGTACAATGCGGTGCTGACGGCCTAAATATGTTGAAAACGCCATCAAAAAATGATGTAGAGATGCAGTAGGTTACTTCAAGAGAAGTATTAACTATTATTTATTACCAAATCTTACAGAGAGCTTTGTTTGATTCTCATTAGTCTGGTCAGCTCCAGCAGATCCAGGTGTTAAACTGCTCATGAACGAATCTCAGAGTAAATGATTGTGAATCAAGCCGTCCGACAGTTGCCAGAACTCCATTTCATAGTAGGAGATTAGCTGCTTGCCTCTCATAATGCTTGATCAAAGTGGTTGTTTGACCACCGTAACGCTTAAGCCATTGCAGGACATTTGGCCATTTAGAAGACTTGTAAAGTTCTTTTTTTTAGTATTTCCCTTGTAACAAGGGTATCCATGCTCTTTTTAAATTTGGGAATGCTCTTGTTTTATGTTGTACAGCAGCGCACAAAGAAGAAACTGCTTAATAAACAAGACCCTGATCGGTCAACATTGTTAGTGAACCCCAGCCCACATCCACAGTCTCCTCTTTTCCATCCTCATGGGACAGTTCTTACCTCTGTAAACATGCCTGAAATAACTGAATAAGGGGTCTCATATATTTGCTCGGAAAGTAAATTTTGCAGTAAACTGTACTTAAAAATGTAATGACCTGTTGCCAGTGATGCATTTTCGTTGTTCCTTTGTGTTTTTCTTACATTATTGTTATTAATGGAATCTAAATGGTATTGAACTGCTTTTTGTCATTAGACAGTCAATGAGATTTTAAATGTTGATCATGTTGAACAAATGCACTGACATTTGACATAGTGTAAGAAGGGAATGTAAATATGCGTATATATGATTTTAGCTCTTCTGTACATTTGAACTCTAATGTTTAAGAATTCATGTCAGGACATCTATAATAATAAAACTTTTTATAAATCACAAAGAGCTTTTCTTTCATTATTACACGTAATTATTTAATTTTTAAGGTTTTGACTATACAAACCTACAATTTAATCACAATTGACAAAAGAAAGACAGATGGTGAGACCATTTGATGGACACAAAGACATTGTAGGGACTTTTTGTTGCATTTTAGGAAATTATATGACATTAAAAGAAGAGAAAATTGAAGCACAGAATACAAACTAAAGACAAAAACAAAAGGGGAAAAAAAACAATAGCTGATTACATAAATCTCAGATACAGTAGCTGATCAATGTCTGATGACTATGAATGGCAACCAGGTAATTGTAAATGCATGTGCCTACATACAGTAGAAAGATCTGTGCGTACATGCACAGGGACATTTTGGGGACATTTTCACAGACAAATGAACAACCAGGAGCTATAAGTGCAACCTCAGTCTGAAATTTGTAACCACAACTTTTTGGCCATTACCATTTTTTGGGGGGGAGTTTGCAATTTGCTGAAGGTCATGCACAAAGACTTGATGTCTTTCTTTTTTAATTACTCATCAGGATTCTAAGGCCAGCCTGGAATTCCCCCCTTCCTCTTAGCTAAACAGCTTACTGCATTTTGAACAACAACTGCTACAAAAAATGTATAATGTTGCTTATCTGACTTACATATTACAAGGTCCACTGTGTTTTTTTTCCAATGGTTATACAGGGACATTTTGAGGGTTGTTTTTTTAAGGGAGGGGTTTATTATTGAATGTAATGTGTAGGGACCATTCACATTGAGGTTAACCTTCCTTGTCAGACTTTAAAGGCAACATCAGCTGTTGGGGAAATAACAACGGACTATATATGGACCTCCTGGTGACTCACCAGTGCGAGGTTGTAATCATGAGTCACAAGCTTATTCAACATGTTGGGACTAGCTGGAAATGAAGGGAAAGGTCACTTGCTGAACAACCAGCAGGTGGCGGTGTCAGTCAAGATTTCTGACAGCAGCGCCCTGCTGTCTGCCTCTCTGACCCACTGATGGTGTAGATTAGGTTTAAGGTTATCCAGATATTATGAAGATACTTTATCTGCATTCAACGCAAATGTCAAATTGGTCTAGTATTTAACTCATCTCAAGAAAACACCTATCATGGAGAACACTGGGGTTAGAATTTAACCTTTTCTTTTGTGATAATTTACCCCAATTGTGCAACTTCTGTGAAGGGTGCAACATGATTAGTTTATAGGCTTTGCATCTTGTTCTTTTTGCTCAAATTACTTGAATTAAATATAAAGACAAGGCTACATACACGATGTAAACACCGTCTCCAAGCCCTCTGCATCTGGAAAGAGAATCATGTTGAATGTCCCACCGATAAGATAAAACGCCTGACCGTGGCACGTGGCGCTTTTGAGGAGGGGGCCACGCGCATCTGTCGCGCATCTGCCCGCAGGGTAACCTGCTGAATGGAGAGGGGTTATTAGGAGAATAACTTATTATTGTGGGGGTGCACACAGGACACGCACACACACACACACACACACACACACACACACACACACACACACACACACACACACACACACACACACACACACACACACACACACACACGTCCCCTCCCAGCCCCCTGAAAGGACCAGGGGCAGGTGGAGGATGTGTGTATTGTTGTGTTTCTTGAGGAGAGACGACACGCGCCAGTTCAGGCTGGCAATTAAGCCTCCTTTTAAAGGGCTGAACAAAAAACTGGCGTGTGCCGGCCTCAAGCTGTTCGGCTCCCGACTCCAAAATATACGATGCCATTGACAAATCTCATTCAATGTGGGTCAGGGCAGTTTCCCCTGATCTCGCTTCCGTAAATCTCAGGTAGACAGTAAACACTTACAGGACAGGTCTGTTCGGGATAAACACGCGTGCAGGTGCGCCAACAAGCTTGTTTATTGAGGACGAGGTAAAGCTCTACAGGGAAAGTTCAGGCTATATTTAACACATCAGTGATTCCCCAGCCCGGGGAAGTCCAGTTCTTATAAGACTGTTCCAGAGCTTGCCGTGGATTCATCTCAATACTGATACCGCTGCTGGTTCCCCCCAACAGAAAAACCTTTTCCATGAACTGATCTGCACTCATCCTCACCGCATTTTTCCCCTTATTATAGGATTAAAAAAAAACCTTTATTTTTCCTTAAAGCACACGCTGCCACATTATTATTAATATATGAATCCCACCTTGTATGTAGGCCGTAAACAAGCATGTTATTGTGATATAACAGTGATAACAGATGTCCACTTTAAACTATTCATTGGGACATTACAACTGTTTGCAGAGACTCTGAAAGTTTGTCGTAAACAGGGACTTTTCGTTTTTGCTCAGTGTGATGATGTTGGATGTTGACAAGGCAAGAAGGAATCGATGGTGGGTGGAGGGGGGGGGGAATTTCTTGAAAGGTTGTAATCTTGGCCCACGTGGGGTTGTCAACAAGCTCTGCGGAACTGCCAGGGGGACTTTTGCTTTCCTCACCCCGGCTGCTCTGAGCCAATCGCAGGAGTTGAAGCGCGGAAAGGACCGCCCCTTGCCGAGAAACTACGCTGAGCTTCTATAAATCCACACACAGCCTGTTCGGAGCTCAGAATAACGCAGCAGACTACACTGACAACCACACACAGCCACTTCTTCTCTTTTTCACCGACAAGCACGAACGCACTTGGATTATAACTATGACTCTGGAAGAGATCCACGGACAGGAGAACACAATGGAAACCTCAGACAGGTACATTTTTAACGCAGTGATTTAACAATTTGAAGGCAGTTAAATGAATGTCTTGCTGTTTTATTGTGTTGTACCCGGTGTTCTGATGATGTGTTATTTTTCTTTGTGAAGGGTGCAAAGTGCAGGCACAGCGCTGGAGGAGCTGCTGCTTTCTGCTAAGAAGCAAGACTATCTCACAGTCGGAGTTTATGAATCTGCAAAAGTCATGAATGTGTAAGTATTGCAAACCGTGAAATCTACACCTTCCGTGTCTTTAAACAAAAAAAAAGCAATTCGTATTGGACTATTTTTCTGACCATCGTTCCTGTCTTGTCTACAGTGACCCAGACAGCGTGGCATTCTGCGTCCTCGCCACCGATGAGGAGTACGAGTGTGACATTGCCCTGCAGATCCACTTCACCCTCATACAGGCTTTCTGCTTCGACAACGACATCAACGTGGTGCGCGTTAACGACATCGAGCGCCTGGCCGACCTCGTGGGTGCAGACGAGACCGGCGAGCCCAAGGACGCGCACTGCATTCTTGTCACGGTACGTTTCCCCGGATGCACCCACTCGCAGTCTGTAGGCAGCAGCCGGTGAATCACGCATGCATGCATCACTACCCTTGTCTGGCTTTTCTGTGCGCTTACTGCATGTCTGTGACAGGTGTTCTGACTCTAAATGTGTCCTGTTCTTTTTTTGATTCCAGAGCCCCAATGCAAACCCGTGGAAAGACCCAGCTCTGGACAAGCTGAGCCTGTTCTGCGAGGAGAGTCGCAGTGTTTACGACTGGGTTCCCACCATCACACTCCCCGAGCGCTGAAGAGACATTCCACTTATAATACTTCACATGCTGATGATGAAGATGATGAAAAGAAAAGTCCTGGAGCTGATCTTCAGCTAGGGGTGTTGAGCCTTGCTGCCCCACATGTCTGGATTAAGAGGCTGCAAGAGTAATGCACCCTTTCAGTGCATTCTGGGTCAGTACCTACCGCTTCTGGATTACCCTGAGGAAAGGGGGTTCAAGTATGGAGGTCGCAGTGTGGACTTGGTCATATGTTTGAAGAGTGGACCAGAAGGCCTAATGGACACTAAGAAGGATTTGGAGTGTACTGCATAGTGCATGAATAGTTGTGACCCAGTTGCTGCCCTACATTGAAGGCAATTGGGAACAGAGCAAAGAAGGTCACAGAAATATAGACTGTGCAAGAAAAGGACATGAGAATGTGCAGAGGCAGGACTGAATCTCATCAAGGAAGATGCTGGTTCAGAAGAGAGAATCTGAAACTGGACTTTCTTTTTCTTTTCCAGAGCAGCTATCAGGGAATTCTTGGAGTAAGCAGAGACTTTGCTTGCAAATCCTGATTTGAGCTGTGTCTGCAACGGCAACTTTTTCACAGACTACTATTTTTTTTTTTTTAATGATTTTTAAAGATGCACACAAAGCAATGCAAAATGAACTTGAATTGTACTTTATTTTTTAATGTTTTGTGAATAAAAAAAATTGAAATCAAACTCATCCTCTCGTAAGAAATGTTATTTCTCTTTTGCATGAAGCGTCACAGCACATTTGCACTCAGCAGCTTGCCAGGTTGGCCAAGAGTGTGGGAAGTTTAAGCAGATTGTACCAATATAGATGCGCCAGGAAGTGATGCAAGACATTAGCTTTACCCAGTAAAAGGGAAGAAGTAGAGAGTAAAATGTGGGTGGCGGATGGAAAGTTGGGTGCGTATGAGAAAAGATTACGAAAAAGAGATTCGTTTTTAACAAATTGATTATTGCGATATGTGCTCTTTCCGAGCACTGATCTTACACTGCTACAAAACCAGCTGCTTTATGTGACAGCTTGCGCAATTGCTGCAGCCAGTAACCAGGCTGGGGTGTTGGGGGTGGGGGGGGGACTTGCAGGAAAGAGCTTTCTTTTGTTTTCTGTGCACAGGCAGCTGAGTCTAGAGGACTGTGACAGGTTTGTGCATCCAAATGGAAACAGGAGACTGCGTAGAAATAATAACCCAATTTGCTGATCTGCTGTAGAGTGCTGAGGTCAACGTTTTATATCAGAGATGCATTGTTAGGAAAGTATTTCATAGTTTTCATGCACAATGGTTTGGATTGATAAATCCTGCAGTGGCTTACAAAATCATGCAAACTATTAGGCAACCCATGGAGAAAGAAATGAAAAGTTGAAAGTTTTGTTTCCTTGTAAATACATGCACACACAGCCACGTGCAATCAAACCGTAGTAACTGCACTGGTATTGTAGGCGAGCTTTAGCAGAATGAGAGGTCAGCAAGATCATCAGTTGCAGGTAAAGGGGAAGTGTGTATTTCGCGGTTGCCTCTGAGCTGAAACTGACAGTAAAGGAAAACCCACATCAAAGAGATTGCAAACTTCAGAGGAACTAATCTCACTTTTCTTGGCAGCACCTTGGCCTCCAGCAAACCGCTGGTCACCCCCTGCATGTGTGCACACCTGAACACACAGGTTCATGAACATACACAGACACACACTCTGTCTGTACTTAGAAGGAGCTCAGGTGATTCTCAGAACAGGGGAAACTTTACTCAGACAGAGTTAAAAGAAACAAGCTGTAGAAAAGTATTGGAGGGGCTTTCCATTTATAGAACTTTCTGCAATAGCAAGCATATGGGAAAACAAAATAAGGACCCATAAATGCAAAGAAAACTGTCATTTTTGCACATTCAGTCTCAGAACTGGAGCTAGATTGGGTTCAGTCATAAACCAATATGAAATGTAAAGCTGCTTGCGATGACTATTTGTCTGTGGCTGCTCTGCACCGTGGACTCTGTAGAAACATGAAGCCTGTTTCAGAGTTGAACTACAAAATCCTGTAAAAAATAATTGAAAAAAAAATACAATAAAAGTCACAGACAACTCATTTTTGGAAACATTCAAAATGTCCAGAATCTAAACAAAGGCCTGAAAACAGAAAGTTTTTTTTTTTTTTTTATAAAGCACATGTTTCAGAAAGCATGTCCAGGGATTTTTTTTAAATCTATGCAGGTCAGTGTTCTCCAGGCAGCGTTTTCTGTCATCCAATCAGAAAAAACATTACCTGCAACAATAGCAGAGTCAACCGTGTCTAATCTTGACCTGTTTTTGAAAACCCTAATATTGAATGCCCCCGATAAGACCACTTTTCACAAGAATACATTTTATTTTATACGCAGAATAAGGAAAGTACAACTGGCAAAGTGTAAGGTAGTTACCGTTGAGTGGTAAGTGTAATGTTGACCAAACCCTTGACCTACTTTAGATAAACAGTGATGATCTTTGCGAGAGATCAGATTTGTCACTGTGCCTTATAAAACCTGATTTCTCTTGTTCTGCTTTACTCCAGCTCACATTATATACTATCTCAATCCTAATATATGTGTCAGCAACTCATGAAGGCAGTAAACAAGCTTTAAAAACAACAACACCACCACCACCACAGGTGAATCTGGGCCAGCAGAGAACGAGACAGACAGCAGCAGGTACTGGAAAGGTTTCCTTGTGTCTGCCTCTACTACTGTTTAAGTTACCAAACAGCTCTTCCCTGTGTTGGCGGTGGTGCAAAAGCCTGAAGCAACAGTCCAGACTGTGGAGCAACCCGACCGTCTGACTGTCTGCGCGAGGTCTGAGCCAGAGATCTAGAGCTACGATAGACTTAGAAGGAGGCATCAAGAGCAGACAGATGTGTGCTCTGACTTGAAAACATGTGTGTGTGTGTGTTCGACTGTGGCACAGAAAGATGGTAAACACCCAGTAGTAGTTTACAACAGATCCAGACTGTTCTCTTTTTCTTCCAATATGATGTGTTGACAACGACTCCACTGATTTATTTCTCTTGAGGCTGTTTTTGCTTTGCCCCGGAATAAAGCTTTAGTTCTTTCTTCTACAGCAGTTGCATAACTCACAATCGTAAGCAAAATGTTTTGTAATTTCAAAATAGGAAACATTTAGTCTCTTTGACTTTGCTTTGATACTACACTCATTTCATTGCGTAGCCTTGAGAAACATTCTCCTCACAGATTAGCTGCAATTAGCTAGTTTTGTGAAAGCTAACCCTGATTGGTTGTTTGATTCAGACCACATACATCTTTATTTAATTGCCTTGCATGCATCCTATTGGGAGAGAAAAGCAATGCACAGTGAACATACTGTAGCTACATAAAGTTGTCCTGCACACGTCTACAATCACACATAATGGCTTCTGTTTAGCTACTTTAACCCTGTCCAAATGTTACTGATGGTGTTTCCATATTAGGACCTGATTCCCAGACTTGTGGTTCGACTGTAAATGCTAAATGCTTCACAGGGACTTTGGTAGAATGATACTCCGCCCTTCCCAGAGTCATTACTTTTCACGGAGCGCTGTGGTCCCTTCTTCCCATTCCCTTCTCTGTCTCACTTACAGTAACCACAGCAAGATGAGATTACACCATGAGCTGGCAGCGAGCATCCAATCTCACCCCACCCAGCTCTAAAAACTCTCCCTCCCTCTCCTTCGCTCATGTCCAGATCGGTACCATGAGCTCAGGACCCAGCTGGCTCTGGCAGGCGATGCAGAGAGATAGATAGCCTAGATGGACGCCTGGTGTTGGGTGTCTCTAATCTAAGTAGATACACCCCCTCACTGGGGAGGGATGAGCTGCACCCTGAGCTGCCGCTGCTGCAGCTTAAAGTGAACTCACTCTGCAGAGGGTTGCGTGGTGAGCCAGCACAATATACACCTTTCAAAAAGGTTCTCAGATTGACAATGTAGGGAATTTCTCATCGCTAAAGGGGTCAGGGTGATTTCAGTAGAACAAACATGTGCACACAGTGAGGCTGCTGTTTGTTGGAAGTCTCTATCAATCTGTCAGTGTGAGCTGAAGAAGTGTTTTTTTTGTGGTTGTGGTTAGGCTGAGGTAGCTGTAAATTTTCATGCAAACGCAAATGCACACACACCTATACATACACACACACACACACACACACACACACACACACACACACACACACACACACACGCACACGCATCTGAGCACCTGCGATGACCGCACCACACATGATGCACACCTCTAAGTTGAGAAGAAATGATCACGGCTGCGTTTCTATCGACAGAGCCTGTAATCATAGTAAAACAGCTGTGTGTGAGCCAAGGGGAGGGTGACCAGGTTACAACACACACACGCACACACACACACACACACACACAAACACACGCACTGAAACACCTGAGCAGCAGTTTAAAACCAACTGTCTCTAAGGGGGTAGAGTGACACACACACAGCAGGTCATTGCAGATGAGGTCATGACACAAACTTTAACTGTTAATGTGAAATCATACTCTTGGTTGAAACCAATGAGACAATTACCTTAAATATATAATAATTCAAATAACAGCTGGGCAGATAGAACGGTCTCAAACTGTGAAATGATTCCCGGTGCTATATGTGCAGGATATAATCATTTGTTTTCAAATTGGTACGTCTGCATAAATTGCCCTCTGATTGCATCATGGGTGTTTGTTTAGTGGCATCTAAACGGATTGACTGGATAAAGTGCATCATTTCTTCAAGCAATGTCTGTATTATTAGCATTAAAAAGAAGATCATGTAAGTGCCTTCATTGCATTGGAACTCACTGCTCACTGTTTTAAATGTTATGAGCTGGTGAACTTGTATAAACTTCAGGTCACATGGGCCATTCTTAGATCGCAGGGTCCCACTGCCAGATTACTGATTTGATCCCGCTTTGTGGTATTTCACATCAAGTGAACCCCAGCCTGACAAACATGCAGAATTCTCTCAAACACTCAGAGGAGTAAACAAGTTAACCCTGCAGAAGATTTAAGATAGTGACCTGAGTTTCCGTTGAGTGATCTGATGCCAAATGCATTGATCAAATGAGGTTAGGGCTTTTGTGTTTGTCCCTTTACATAAGCTGCAACGAGCAAAGGCTATTTCAGGACAACTGAGAAAGCTCCCGGGAGAGTCTCAGACTCTTATGGTCTCACCTGGTTTGATCTGGCACTGAAGAGAGCACAAAGGGAAAGCATGCAACAAACAAGCCAAATAGAGCGACGACTGCTGAGAATAGAGCTGCCACCGTTGTTTACATTAACTGAAGACTATGGGATTCAATGAATGTTAGAATGCCTTTTATCACTCGCTCATGCATTTTTCGGTTATCTCCTAAAGACTCTGGATTCTGTGCATGTTTTCTGCTCTACTGTAGCTGCCAGTCTGGATGAGTTGAGGCGATGTTAAGTGATTCGCCAAATATGGATGGCAGGCTGTAACCTCGGACACATTACTGACATAGCTGAGCTTATCCTTCCAGAAGCGCATGTACTCAAAGCCGTGCCAGGAATCCCCTCGCATAACCCGCAATCCTCAAGTAGAGCAGCAGGCCGGAAGGGACGGCCATAGAGGTGCAGCAAGGAGAGCAGAGGAGGTGAACACTGCTGTCTACAGACAGACAGACATACTGTACAGACACTACTGTAAAATAATGTGAAGGAGAGGCAAGCTATTTTCTCTTCTCATCATACAGTCACTGCTCGATCCTGGCATGCAGACATAGAGGGCAGACTGGATAACTGGGTTGATTCAAGGATAGAAAGAGAGAGTGCAACGAGGAGACACATTGCATGGAGGGTGTGCATTCCACATTCCCCCGAGGTGAGCTATAAGGCTATTTCAGGATAAACAAAGTGGAAGGCAGGAAAAGCAGCATTCAGTCTTCCTCATGTTTAATTTAAGAGCAATGCTGCAGCACGCACACGCATGTATAGAAGACTTGAGTTTTTTTTTGTCTCAGGGGTATTGTTTGTGAGGTCACATCAGCATGAAACAAACTGTTAAATCAAAAGAAGGGAAGAAAGCACCATGTGCTAGCAATGAGGAAGTTCATAATGTACTGGAGAGGTGTCGAGGCAGCATGACATTTATTCCGAGCGTGGACGAGCAAGTTTTTAAAGAGAGGCACAGAGAGAGAGAGAGTAAATAGTGTGCCTCTCTGCTTCAGTGCATATGCTAATTAGAAACATCGAGCAGCCGGGGACGTGGCCTGCCTTGACACAGGGAGGGAGAGAGAGAGAGAGAGAGAGAGTGAGAGAGAAAAAAAGATGAAGAAAGGGGAGAGAATGACACGAGAGATTGAAGCAAAGGAGAGGTTATAGGAGGATCCCTGACGATGGCCTTGTTTGCCTTCACTGTGCCGTCACACGCCTGCAGGTCAGGGCTGTGAGGGGAGATGTGATGCATTAGCTCATCACCACCACTGCCTCCTGCTCAAAACAAATGGTCTCTCTTTGAAAACAGATTGTGCCTGAGAGTGAGTAAAGAGTGGACTATTAATACTGTGCACAAACACATTGTCTCCACACGCCGATGGCATGTGATAACAGTGGGTTAAAAATTAAATGACCACAACATGTTTTCATGAAGGGGTCTCACACTTCTCTTGCAAGTCAAAGAACATGTTCCTTGAACTGCTGTTGCATCATTTCTTCAAACCTGGACCGACTGACCACGTTCTTGGCAACATATCTTATCTCCTGGTGCCTCCACTCTAAAAAACAGTGTCTGAATGCTCACCGAACAGAACAAAACAAACAGCAGCTGGCTGCGTGCTCGTACGTTTTGCCTGAACTGGCCCCGCAGCAAAGAGGAACAATAAGACTGAGTGGAACTGATAATCATGCATGATCTTTTTTTTTTAACAATAACAAGTACAGAGAAGAGTTTAAGTTGAAGGAGTCTTTGTCACGCATGACAGAACAATTACGAGTTTGCACACGGGCACACCTTGTGCAGCATTTCAATTTGCAATTCCTCCCAGAGGAAGATTTGAAAGTGCAATTAGAATTTTGCACGGTAGAGAAAAAGAAGAGAGACATGTTTTTCAAGGACTTTTCAAGGGAGTGATGCAATTGCCCCTCTCCCTTGCACTTGGTTTTTTCTTCTCATAGCAACATACCATACTTAACCCAGTAACACACTGAGGGGCGCATGGCAACAGGGGTTTAACTCATCCCTCCTCCTCCTCTTCCTGTCTCCTGTCTCCGCACCTCTACATTTCTCTGTGACATCACAAAGCAGATACCTTTACATACAAACAAGCCCTGTGTTTGTGTGGGTGCACTGTCATCATCATTCATGCAAAACAAAAATAAGCTCTTTTTGTTTTGCTGGTGTTACTTAATCTGTTAGGAGAGAGAGAGAGAGAGAGAAAAAAAAAAAAAGCAGAGTGGAGAACGGGAGAAGGGGGGTGGAAGTGGAGCTGTGCTCTGAGGCTCAGCCAATCACAGGGCAGGATTAGCTAGAGGCAGGCATAAACAGGAGCTGTTGCTGTTGGTAACAGAAATGTGATTGGTTGTTGGAGAGTCCTTGTTGCATGGGATAGGTGTGTGTGTGTGTGTGTGTGTGTGTGTGGGTATTTTGATCACTGTTATGAATGTGTTTATCTGCTGTTATGTTCTTTAATAACCTTGTTATTTTGCCCCCTTCTGTTTTCACTCACAGGGGAGGGACTTTCTGGTCCAGGCTCTTTGGCCATACCATAGTAAAATGTCTGGGCTGTTATTTACCACTCAGGTCTAATACTCCTGAACTTTGGTTACCTTTAGCTACTGCCCCACAGAGGAAAGGTTAAACTGTGCTATCTATGGAGGAGGTAGAAGTAAACACACAGCAGCAGCAGCAGCAGCACAAAGGGCTGGACTTGCAGCACAATGACGGGTAGGGGGAAGATGTGACGTTTGAGGACAGGTCATTGACACTAGAGTTGTGTGCATGATGCGTCCGCTTCCCTTCTGTGATGTAGGACTATTGTTGACTTTGCCTGACAAATAGTTTAAAACACATTGTCTCACCCTGTTTTCCAGTGTGTATTAGGACAGAGTTTCCATGTGATGAAGTCACACACAGACTCCAGGCCTTCAAATGTCCAGAGTCCTTGAAGGCAACAGCACAACATGTAATCCTATAGGTCAGCCTCAGCCTGCCCAGAGTCACACTCTGTTTACCACACAGTCAGGCGCAGCGCACAATGCCGCACACGCCGGGTTTGTTTACATGCAGCTTCCTTCCTCTCACGGGCGGGGCCACACACCCGGCATTCCAATGTTGCTTTGGAAACAGGGCTGTAACAGTAGCCAATGGGGTCGCGGGGATTATGACATGTGTTTTTGTGTGTGCGCGGCGGAATTAATCAAACAGTGGTATCTATCTGGCAGTGTGTTGACAGGGGGGAGTTTTATTTTAATCAGCTCACTCAAGGAGGAAAACACACTGGGCAATAATACCAGGATCAAATAAACACACGCTGCTAAGCCAATTAAAAAATCATCATCTAATCTGCAATGGTTATGAGGAGCGTGTGCATCTGCGAGTGTGTACCCGTATATCATATGCTGAACACACTTCTTATGATTGCTCTTACATTTGTTGTTGTGATAAAAACATTTTCATTCGCCCCTCAGCAGCTGTGTTCGTGTTTGTGCCTAATCAACTGTCACACGGAGTTACAGTGTGAGTTGTGTACATGTGTTTCTATTTTTGACCCTTTTACAGCTGTTATTGTTATGACAGAGGTAGATTGCTGGTTCTTTCACCTGTTGTCGGCTGTTTTTTACTGTCAGGAACTCGTCGTCTTCCAGGTAACAATCACTTTATCAGCGCTTCGTGTGTGGACACACACGCTGCTATCTATGCAGTTATAAATATTATTAAATCACACATACACACGCACACACCCCGTTTGTTTCATATCCAAATCTTTATTTCATGTGATAAAACAAAAGCAGGAACTATACGAGCTGATTGTGATTATTTAACATCCGCAGTGATCTGCAAACATGATAAAATGTTGAGAGATGGATTATAAAGAGAGTAAGTGTGGGCTGTGTTTGCAGGGAACAAGTGTTACCTGCACACACAGGATGCAGCTGCTGCAAGGAAAAAAAGTAGCTTCATATGAGACCGTATGAGTGTGTACGTCTGCATGTACTCTAAGTGTGTGTTTTACTGTTTATTTTCTTAAAAACAGGCACTTCTTTGTCTTCTCTGACAGTCCTTTGTTCCTTCAGACTTAAATCCACAGGCAGCTCTTGAGCTGATGTGCCCTCAGGACAGGAGACACATAATCTAATCAGTAATCCACGTTTTTTTTTCTCTCTCCCTCTTATTCACGGATAACCCACAAAGCATGTTGAGTGCAATCACGTTTGCCTAATCACTGGAAAACCAGGATGTTTTAAATGAGTGACAGTTCATCCATCGCAGCGCTAAGACCGGAACATTTAATACCAGATTGATCTCCATAGGAAATGCTTTTTTTCCCCACCTCTACTGGGAAGTGAAAAGAGATTGAGAACAGCCTCTCCTGGAGCTGGAGATTCAGTGTCTTGCTGGAGGCTTATCTAAGAGTGGTGTCTAACACTCGTCCAGTTTCTTCTTCGCAAAGACATTTCTTGAAACAGTTTGAAAACGACTGTCTTTTTCCTCAGATAATTCCATGTCAACCTAGAGTGGCCCCTTTGTCCCGGTCTAACAGAAGAGTTGCAGACAGTTTGTGAAACAAAGAAAGGGGTTAGCCAACCACAACATCCTCCGCAGACTCCTCAACCCTACCCGGCAACTACTATACTCTGACTCTGAAGCAGACTGTTTCTTTTGCTAACAAACGCAGGAGCGCGTGTGAGCTTACAGACATGAACACAAACCACAGACAAAAGAGCTCACGTGCTTTCTGTAGGTTTTGCATGACTTTCTCACAGCATAATGTGTATGTCTAGTGTTTAAGACTGTGTGTTTGCGTCTTGCATGCATGCATACATGTATAGAATGTATGCAAGAATGAGGAAGTTCTGCATCTGATGTTTGTCATTATTAAATGATTAATCCTTGTACAGTGTATTGTTCTGTGCAGTGTGCATGAGTGTGTGTGTGTGTGTGTGTGTGTGTGTGTGTGTGTGTGGGTGGTCATAATAACATGCAGATATACATGGGGGCTCCGTGTGGGCAACACTTTATCCTCAGCCCCAGAGCAAGGCAAACTCACTGACGTCTGCCTCGGAAAGTGACAAAGAAGAACTTTGTTGCCGTTGTGGGCGAAGCGAAAGAATCCTGCCTTTGAGCGTGCCGCTTTGAGTGCGTATGTGTGCGTTTGTGTGGAGGCTGCTGAGTGGGTGGGTGTCTGTATGAGCGTAAGGGAACTTTAACTTTGACAAAGGCTATCTCTCAGGTTAAGAGTGAGGTCAAAACTTTCACAGATGTGAAAGGTGAGAATGAGAAAGAAAGACAGACGTAAGAAGTGTAGATTTTTTTTTATCATAATGTTAAACATAACGAAAAAATCTACACGTCCTAAGGTCTGTCTTCCTTTCTCATTCTCACCTTTCACATCTTCTTTCCTTCCCTTTTTCTTTCGTTTTCCATTTCCACTATGCCTCTTTCCATTCACCTTAATCTTGTCCTCTACTTCCTTCTCTCCTCTTTCTTACATTTCTTCCTTCCTTATTCCTACCTTTCTTCTTTCAGGTCTATCATGTTTATTTTGTCTGATACTTCTTGCTGTATTTCTTTACATTTATCCTTTTATCCTTCTTATACACCTTTCCTTCTACCCTTACTTCCTTCCTTCATACTTGCTGTCTGCCTGTCTTTCATTCCTTCCGTCCTTCCTTCCTCCTAGTCTTTGTCCCTCCCTTTACTTCCAAGCTTCGACCCCTCCTGCTGTCTCCTTCTTATTCCTTCCTTCCTTTGTCTTTCTTTCCTTCCAGCCCCTATTCCTCACCTGCTAGTCTTACTGTCTTTCCTTTTTATCCTTCTTATTGTCTTTCTTTCTTTATTCTTTCTTTCTATCTTTCTTTCTTTCTTTCTTCCTTTCCTTCTTCTTTATACGTTATGTTTTTAAATGCAGTACACGACTCCTTTTCAAACTCTCTCCAACACATTCAAAACAAACATCACCCCCACACAACCTACAGAACAGTTTGCAGGTTTCACTCCCTCCTGCCACCTCCCTCTCACTCTGCACCTCCTCCTCCTCCTTCTTTTCTGTCGAGGTAAGGGTGTTGTGTAGAAATCTATTTGTAGTGGTTGTCATGCGTGCAGTCTGCAGCGCACAGCATTCAACCATATGATGTCCTTTCAGCTTTCTATCTAAGCAAAGCCAGACTTGAGTTGTCTCTCATTCAAATACAAATCCTCTTTGTTGGTATCGATTCAGAAGCAGTGAATGTCTCTTCAAACACACACACGCAAACGCACATAAATGCACGCACGCACAGGTCCTCGGGGCCTTGTTTCCTTTGATGCTACTTGAGCATAGACAGTACAGCAGGTGTGAGGCAGCCGTCAGGTGTGTGTTTGTATATATGTGTCATCAGCCATATGGCCTTTTAGTGACTAACTACACACCCAGCCCACCTCATGCACCTATACTCTGGCCAATCAGCTTCCACACACACATACTCTCTTTCTGTCTCCAAAGCAGCTGCCGTGCTTAGAAAACACTCAGACTGGTGAACACACAACTCAGGGCAAATCAGAGCAACTTCTGCTCTGATCTTCAACCTATCATATGGCTTAGTCCAAATGCAATTCAGAAGCTGAGCCAACCAGAGGGGAGATAGGGGTAACCAATAGCAGCAGGAGCCAGAAAGTGAAGCAGTTAGAGATAAAGATGCACCAATCAAAACGTGCAGATTCAATCCATTGATGTGTTGTTTTTGAAGCGCTGCAAAGAACTTTTGCTTTATAGATCTAAATGCATTTACTTTGTAATCCTAACTTTGTAGCTATTAATACTCCGGGCATTCCAACTTACACACGATTGGTGTTTTTCAGAACAAATCCTTCCATGTTTTTCCAATGCAGCCTTGAAAAACATACAGGTCTGTTGCAAGATGATGAAATCACAGGAACAAGGAGAGCAAACAGCATGTTTCTGTTTTTCTCTGCTTTAGCCATTTGAAAGTCATGTCTGCTCATCCACACACACACACACACACTCCTTTGTTGTGTGAAAGTGTGTCAGTGTGTTTGTCCCAGGTCAACCTAAACCCTCCGACTTCATGGACAATAAAGTGGAGAGGCGTGTCATTGACACGCGTGCTGCCAACTGTTGCCGGGACACAAAGCCAACATAAAAACCACTTTACTGACTGTGAGGGCCCCCCTCCCCACGACCACGGCACACTCCAAAATCATGACACACACACCCCTGTCCTGTCTCTATTGTCCCAAATGAATGAATCGAGGGGTGGGTGGGTGTGCGTGTGGGTGAGTGTGTGGGGACAGCTGGCTCTCTGGCTCCATCAGTAGCAGCTGCCCCGGCCTCAGGCCCTCAGGGTGGAACAGTGCAGATTAAAGGGTGGCTGGGATGGGGTGTGTGTATGTGTGTGTGTGGCTGCACATGCAAAGAATGAAGGAGAAGACCTCTTCCCTTCTTTGTCTAACTATGTGTCATTTTCTTTTTGGAAACCTCTCCATCTCTGTCTCTTTTTCTTGTGATTTAAAGAAAAAAACAGAGAAGAAGACCCCCCCCCCCCCCCCCCCCCCCGAAATGAAAAAGCATGGATGCAATGTAATTAGAGGGGACAAAAAGGAGCAGAAAGAGGAGCGACAGCAGAGGAAGACAGACAGTGAAAGTAGCCAGCGACAGCCACTCCAGAGCCCAGACAGTGGGATGGAGACAGCGACAGACACAGAGAGTTTTGGGTCCCCACTGGGTGCTGAGTAGGGGCCAGCTATGGTGGCTTAGCGACAGCTGTTACTCCTGCCTATAAGATATCTGAGCCAGGCCCTTTCAAAAAAAAAAAAAAAAAAAATAGGCTGTGATGCAGAACTGAGGGGCCACTTTACCACAGAATTAACAAATAAAGAGCTTTTGTAATAGATGGGTGTGGATTGGTGCCAAGACATAAAGAGCAGCACACTTCAGCCAAACGGCTCTGCAAATAAAAAAAGAGCATTCTGGCTGAGCTGATAGTAGGGAGGGAGGCAGACAGACTTTCAGCGCCTAAAGAGGCGTTTATAGCCCTGTTTTCATTCATGTGGATTTATTAAGACACAATGGCATCCCCGGGACAGAGCTGCAGCTTGTTGACACAGAGGAGTCATTCACAACAACATGATATTTACACAGCAACGTGGGCTGAAGAGAGTCATGCGAATCTGTGAGTCAAAAGGCCCTTTTTTTTTTGTGACATCCAGCCTTTACTTCAAAACATGATGAACAGTTCATACGGCTGAAGGTTAATAGCCTTTAAGAGCACTGAGTCATATGTTTTGCAAAATGCAGGTAATGGAGATAAATTATGGCAAAAGGACAAACGAGGCGAGACTCATTGAGAGATAGAATATGACATATCGTAAAAAAGCTGTTTGAGATGTCCTTAGTTCTCTGCTGACCTTCTCAGAGAAATGTGCAAAGTCGGTCTGCATGCTTTTGTGTAACTGCTTTCATCAACACTGACTCCCAGCTGATTCTTGGATCTAGTTACTCCTAACGCCCTCGACTCTGCTGTCCTCCTCCTCCTCCTCCTCCTTGTCCTCCCATCCAACATCCTCCACATGCACCGCAAACCCACTGACCCTACAGTTACCAAGGCAACACGTCAGTCTGATCCAGAGTGACAGCTCTATTCAAGTTGTCATTGTCTCCCATGACAACCAACGAGCACTGCTTAATTGGGGCTGAGGGATGCCCCAGAAATCAGGACGACGGTTGACTCAATTACGGAGCCTTTTGTCTGCTCTTTGTTTGTTGCACACGTTGTTATTAGTCGTAACGAGAAAAAGCCGTCTGTGGCAAAACATAACTTCGTCTGGAAAAGCAAATAGAGAACAATGCGTCTTTTTTTGAAATTTCAAAAAGTGTTTCACAAAGGTGTTTGATCCCTCGGGGGGGAGAGGGAGGGGGAGTGAGATGGGGATAATGACAGTCTTCAGAGACTGTGCTCAAAGTTATCTTAACAGCAGAATATGCCTGGGGTGAAAGCGATGAGCCAATCAGCTGAAAAGCACAGGAAAAGACGGAGAGCAGAGGCAAGATACACTTAAATCTGAAAAAATATGAATCCAATTTTTACTTATTATTATTATTATTCAAAAATAATCTCAGGAGTTAAAGGAAAAATATACATTTATTTACCTTCATGTATTACACAAGTCTTTTAAACTGTTACCTTACATTATATTTCATTCTTTACTTCACAGTTTTTCTTTCTAAAGTTTGAATCTTCAGTAGAGCATGATTTGAACCCCTTCTCATTTTCTTAACAGCTGCATCCACTTGAGTTAATCTAAAAAAAACATTAGTAAGAGAAGGTTCATTCCCTGCTCAGCTGTCAAGGGAAGCTTCGCGGGGGAATTCTGCGTATTTGGCAGATATGATCGGAAACTTTTCAGCAGGTGATTACAAAGTAAACAGGACAGAATGAGTAGTAATGTGTTAAGGTAGCAGCTTGTGCACTCAGCTGAGTTTATAATTGAAGTAAGTTAAAGAAAATATGTTTGGATGTGGCAGCTTCAGTCACCTGGCACTGAATAAAAGTTAGAGCTCAATGGCTCAGGCTGCATAAATCATATAATTAAACTTAAATTTGCTTTCGCAATCGCACACACAAGTGAGTCAAGGGCAGCCCAAGTGAGCTCTCTTTCATACAGAAGTTCATTCTTTGAACATTGTCAGAAATGTTTGACATAAAGCCTCAGCAACACAATTAAAAGCCAAAAGTTTATTAGATGATGATGAAACATGTCTTTCCTCCATTTCTCTCTCCACATGTTGCCTCTGCTGTGTGTGTGTGTGTGTGTATGTGTGTGTGTGTGTGTGTGCGTGTGTGTGTGTGTGTGTGTGTGTGTGTCTATGCTACTGTTAGAGGCTATGGTTTGAACTTTCAACCAAACACATGCAACAACATATCATCCAGATGGCCTTGCCTTTGAAGCAGCCAATCACAATGAGTTTGTGGTCGACCACAAGACTTCTGTTTCCAATGAAGGAGATGAAAGAAAAAAAACCAAGTGCTACTACTACTCTTGTTTTAATGAAACGTTAGTTGATGTACATAGAACAAATACTGCATTTATCAGTTCTTTATCTTTGTTTTATTGCAGTATATTGCAGAAATAAAACACCTCATAATATCAGCCCTATTAGGCACTGTGAAAAGTTATGTGCATTTCTTCCTTTACTTTTTAATTGTTTTTCCCCCTCTTTTTTTTGGCTGCTTATATAGGTACAAACCCTTGCTTACATTGTCAGTATATTTCCATCATCATACATGTTACTTTAACACCAGATGAAACCATTGTTGTGTGTGTTTTGGACCCTGAGGAACTTTGCCCCCTGGTTGGGTTTTCCTGCCACACTCCACTGACTGTTTCACCCACAAATGGTCAGATTTGTATCTGACTCTGGAGGCAGATTGGGTTAAGAAAACAAAACACACACACTCACACCTGTAGTAATCCAATAAAAGACATGCTTCTGCTGTTGTGTATGTAAACAGACACATATGGATACGGAGTCTTGCATGTGTGTAAACACTAACTGAATATATATTCAGGGGTATAATTGTCACTTTGCACCCCCATCTCCACTGTTTGCGTTTACAACAACACACGTTTCTGCCGGGCTGATAAAAATCTGTCCACATTGTTATCTACCTGCATTTACCTGCTGCTTTACTGCAAAGCAAACATTCTGCCTGTACCTGTCTGCAAGTCTCAAAGCCCTGATTTAACCAAGCAAGTTTAAGAAGACCACCGTCTTGTATTTACACCAACACTCTCGCTGACGACAGGAGAACCGGTCTGTCCTGTACACCACTATACAACAACGAGAGTGTCTGCCATCATCCAACTTTGTCTGTCTGCTGACTTTCTGATCTAATCAGAATGACTCAACTGTCTGACACCTGAGGAGGTGATTCATGACGATGGGGTTGAAATGGTTATGTGCGCAGACAAAGGTGTGTATGAGCTGATGACAGATCTTATAAAACGCAAAGGGCATTTTATCCTTCTTGGTTAAACTCTATGTTTAAGCATTTAGAGATTAAATTGGTATTAAACTCTTACTAAATGAAAAAACACATTTCTGTATATGTTATACTTTAAAACAAACATCTTTTAGCAAACCATCTAGTTGTTTGGTGTGTCTATGTTTTGTGTTTCTGTGCAACTCTTGACTTGATCCAGTTAATCCTCAAAAAATCTGCTTGTATTTATTTTCCACGGTGTTGGCACCTTTACATATTAAACACTACAATGAAACGTTTTAAGTGTTCAGCTGTTCCTTTAAACTTGCAGGCATCACAAAAGGAAGAGCAGACAGACAAAACACAGCTCACACACATGCACAAAACAAAAACACAAGTTGACATCTTTGAAGTGTACAGTGGCCTGAGGCAGCATGTGAGACTTGCAATAAAACTCTTTACCGAATGTTTGCAGCAAAAAGACAGGTGCATGTGTGTGTGTGTGTGTGTGTGTGTGTGTGTGTGTGTGTGTGTGTGATGGGCATGTAAATGTTTAGTGCAAACACTGAAAAGCATATCCAGCTGTGCATGTACTGAACCCTGTTCTTAAATCAATACGGTTCTACATTTCATACGTTATGTTCATAAATAAAGAGTAAGGTGATGTGAGGCTCTATTTACTTAACCCTGTGTGCACTGTCTCTGTTTAGAACTTTAAGTTAATACGCTATAGGCGACTTAGGGAACACAATCTCATTAAACCTATACATTCTGAGTTCAGCTTTACCTCGATTGCCTCCAGCATATTTTACACTCAGAGACATAATTGTAGGTACAATATGTGTGCATGCAAATGCAAAGAAAGGCACCGCCTTGCTGTCACATGCAAGTAATAATAGTAATATCTGAGTAATATCTTGCATGAAGCAAGAAGCACTCACATCTGACCCGAGGCCTGTACTAGGAAGCCGGTTATCGAGGTAACTTCAGGGTTAACTCTTAGTTTCCAGACTGTTTAAAGTGGTTAAATCCTTAGATCACCATGGTAACTTATGCTAACTTATGGGAGAGAGACAGGCCAAACATTTATTCCGTCATTTCCGTCATTCCGTCAGCTACCATCCTACAACAAAGACTATAAACACTGAAGTCATTTACTTTATGCACAAATAAGATAACAAGTACCTCACTCAAGTATCTCACTTAATTATGTCATTTTTCTAAACGGCACAAGAATACTTTTGAGAAAATGACTTATTTAGTAAATGGTAGTAATTACATTCAGATCTATTGTGCATTATTGATGATGAGGAGATTTCATAAGCCTTAATTTGTACATTCACACAGTTGATGTTTTTTTCCCCTCTTCCCTTTGAACTTCCTGTATTTGCTCTGCAGCTGTGTTGATTTTAAGTCTAATTCATGTGTTTAGCTCAAGCGGCAGCCTCCAGTGTTGTAAAAGGAAGCCATAAACTGTAGTTCCTTGAGTGTCCACTTGAGGCTGCCTGCCAAAACCCTGACAGTCACATACACACCCATTATAAATTTAACTTAAAAAAAAAATGTTAATCATCCATTTTGATACTAAAAATGATGACAGTTAAGTGCGGCTGATCTGACTGACGGGCTGGCGCATCGTAGCTGTTCTTCAGGAGGCTTAAGGCCCGCTTCAGCTCCAGCTCTTTACCTGTTACTATGTTAACCAAAAATTAGCTTGAGACAGCATTTCCAATAAAGATGGGATACAAGAATCAGCTTCAGAAACCAGTGTGTGACATTGCTGAGACTACATCCATGCTTTATAAAGTTTATGGTTAAATTCTTGGTATTTTTCTAAAGCCATAGTCTTTAGTTTGTAAACTATGGGGATGTGCTGAGGGCAGACTTGTTCATTTAGGTTATTTAAAGCTGAAGCTTTTGTGTGAACAGGTTCATAGAGACCCTGGGTTGACTTAACAAGTTGATTACCAGCTTTGTGTAACCATTTAGTGCAATCTCCTTTGTTAAGGTTAGTGAAGCCAGATAAGCAAACCACAGTACACATGCACATGTGACAGGAGATTCAACACCGGCTCCTTAACCCCCCCCCCCCCCCCCCCCAAAAAAAAAACTTGATCCGTGCAACTCAGGTACGTGTGTTTTGTTTACTCTGCCATATCTAAGAAACACTCAGTATTTCTCAGATGGGGTTCGGGTCAGGGTGTGAAATTGGACTCTGCATTGGCACACTCTCACACCCAGGTAACAGTACACTCAACCTGTCCAAGCGAGACCCTGAGTCTCGTTGCGGAAGCTGAGCCAGAGGAGAGAGAAGGTTAAAAGATCAGCCTCGCACTCCTCTGTGACTTGAGGCTGCTCTTAATCCTCGACCCAAGGGGGGGGATTCCAGTGGTCTTTACCCTTTAGACGGGTTAGAAGGGCCGTGCTTCAGGGGAAGATGTACTGAAGAGAAAAGAGGAGGTGAGATGTTAAATACCTGTGTGAAATGTGGTCTTTCCCAGAAAAAAAGATTAAAAAAAAGGCTTGCGAGTAAAAGTGTGTGTGTGCTTGTGTGTGTGTGCTTGCAGAAGATGCCAGGAAAGGCGATGAGAGGCGCGTTCCTGCGAGATCAGAGGAAAGGCTGGAAAGTCCGAGCTGACTCACCATGCTGTCACCTTCACAAAATACAGCAGGGAAGAAAGAGAGAGAGAGAGAGAGAGAGAGAGAGAGAGGGAAAGAGAAACAGAAAGGCCAGCTGACATATTATTAGTAGTGTTCATGTTTGCTGCCAGCTTTCACCGTTCTTGTCTGCAGCTTGGAGCAACGCAAGCACCCCCCCCCCCCCCCTTTTGTTGTCTAGCAGAAGAGTGTAGGAAGTTTGAGGGCTTTGAAGTTATCCAGAAAAAAAGGGATCTTAAAGAAGAACAAGCCCTTTGATCAAGTGTCAGGGAGTTTCTGTCTTTGTTAGTGATCTCATGTCATGGTAGTCCATGCACACACACCGGTATACATACAATGCTTTTGTCTGAGCCGAGCACTACAGGGTGCAGATTAGCTGGTGCATACGAGCTTTGGAACATCTTCTCTGAGTCAAAAGACAACAAAGACATAGAGAGTAATCCTTTATCAAATGATACATTTACTCCAGGATTAATCACATTAAAGAGCTTAACCTCCCTAAACACCCGTACACAGCACAAAGCTAAATCATCTTCAGGCACTTGTTGCTGGAATATCATCACACAATGAGCGCCCTCCTTTGAGGGGCAGAGAGTTGACACAGCGCTAATTATGATAACAATTCATTCTTTTTCTGCTTCCTCAGCTTTGACCTGATACATTTAAGGTCTTTATAGAAACACGTCAGAACCAGACATCTCACTGAAGTGGGATTTTTTTATTGCTCCGGCTGAAGCGAAATTGCTTTGATGTGGACACATTGAACTCAAAAACCTTCTAATGTGAGACAGACATCCGTTTTCTCAGCAAAAGAGAATTTACCTTCATCCTGTTCTCCTCTGCTGGCAGCTCTGTGAAGAGAGGGGAGGCTGGGTGCTGGATACTATCACTAACTGATGGATGTACAGCCAAGGATCTTGGTATTGATGGCCTCTTAAACTACAAGGCCAGGCTCTTGCCTGCTCTGAGGTTGTCAATATAAGATTTGCACATAATAACTAAAACTGCTCCTTTCAGGTGGGCGACCAAAGTTGGTAAGTTATCAGCATTAAGTGCACTGTGGGTACAAACCTGCACAAAGCCTTCATACATCTTTCTCACTGTCGACAAGCCACATCAAGCTACCTGTGTACATCAGTTTGATACTTGACATTTGCCATTTTTTTTGCCTGTTAAAGCTTCATGTCAAAGCCTTAATTGTTCCAAGTTTTATATTTAGGGGGGCATAGTTAGGTGTTTCACAGCTTCAATCAACTAAATCGTCAAAGATGTGCATGCAGCTGAGAGCGTTCAGAGTTGTCCAGGGTGCGGTGAACACGGGCACTGTTAGGGGCCGCATTAAAAGTGCAATACTGCCCTCTCCATTCTTGCAGCGGCAGACAAGTTGACGTCCATCATTCATCGTCCTGTTTTGCACGTTTTTTGCACTTTTATTTGAAGTCCAAGAAAATCAGATACAGCCACAGTGGCCAAAAAAACGAGGAACATGGCATTACATTTCCACTTTTATCTGTGTGTACTGCACTTAGTACAGTGTTTCTCAAATGGGGGTACGTTGGATTACTGCAAGGGGTACGTGACAAATGTCATTAAAAAAACAAACCAATATAATGATTTCTAGGAAAATCCATTCACTGATTAAAGACAAATTAATGAACAGCATATGTTCTTGACGCAACATTTAATAGGGCACTATTTCCAACTTGAGGATATTCATTTATAATATAGTTTGCATTATGTATGAATGTATGAAGACCACATACATCAATTTATTCATCTTCTTTTCTCAAATTATTTCCTGAAAAATGGGGTACTTGGCAAAGGGGGTCGGACAAAGGGGTACTTGGCCGAAATAAATTCTGAAAGGGGGTACACTAGCCAAAAACGTTTGAGAACCCCTGACTTAGTAGGTCAGCAAGCATAGCGTTGCATCAGTGGGAGAGTCTAATAGGCTAGATTGTCCAACTAATGTAAAGAATCCGGCTATCGCAAGTAAAAGTGTTCAGAGAGTGAAATGTTGCTTTATTGACTAAAGTTCAACTAAACTATCGAGGGGGAAAAAAAGATTAAAACGTGACAAGATCTAAAAAGCACTATTTACACAATGACAACTGGGCTGTCCCAAGGACAACAATAAACTCCTGACTAAGATTACAAAGGATTAATTACTCAGGAAGATTGGTTTTATTTTGACAAAACTTTCTAAGAGGAAAACATTTGGCTCGATTGGCCTTGTGGTAAAAAGCTGTCATTGTCCTCATGTGAAGCATGTTGTTTACTTCACAAAGAAGCAATGATGATTCTGAAGCTGAATATGGGTAGTTTGTTGAAGGGAAAAGAAGCTCACATGACACTTGAACGTTATGTCCTGAACAGACGTTTCTTTGTATGACCACATCTCTATGCCCAGCAAACATCTTTTTCTCAATCATCTGCATTTACCCCCTTACTGGCACGTGGACAGGCACGCCTGTCTGAAGTGGCTGCCAGACCTGCCTGTAAACTAAGGTTGAGGGAAAGGTGGACAGGGGAAGTTGAGTCCAGCTGGGTACATACAGGAACAACTTCAACCAGCTGTACGGTGACTAATCTGCTGTGAAAAAGAGGTCAGAAGCAAAACTGCAAAGTAATAGCACAAAAACTGCACAGTAATAGCACAAACTCACACCGCCTCTCTTCATCAAAGCCCACTGCCTCATGTAAACTTAACATGCTCCATAAAAAACACAGTGCTGTAAGTAGCCTGTTGTGCATGCTCAACCACACATTATAGAGAAGGTTAGAGGGAAGTGGAGGTGAATTAAATGTTGATGTTGCTGAGGAAAGCGCAGCAGCATCGTCCTGTAAACAGACACAAACACAGACCCAGAGAGGATATGGTTACTTTCTCGGTAGCACTCACGGATCTTGCTTCCAAGTATTACTCCATGTCTGCATCGTGTAGTGTTACGGGGAGAGAAAAAAAAAACATGTTCCTGTGAAAGAAAAACTTTGTTATTCAGTTGTTGTGTAATTCATTTGAATCTTTTGGTTTCCTGAAGAGTTTAGCTGACAAAGGGGCAACTCAGACACTCTGCAGTGCAAACATGCACTGCAACTTTCCTCACTTTCAATACTCTTATGAAGGAAAAAAACTGTAAGTATGTACAGTATGTTTACATGCCAAGCGGCAAGTGTTGAAAAATGAAGCCAATGCAGAAGTGCAAAATCGTCGAGGGTCTGTTTGAGGCTGGCTGCAAGAGAGCCAGAAGTCCCACACAACTGTCAAGGAAGTGAAGTAGATCCCCAAACATATTATCTAGGTGTGTTAGCCTAAGTACATTTTCAGTCAAACTTACATGTTTAGATGCATTTTAAAAGTCCTGTTTACGTAAGTCAGACTAACACAAGAAATCCAATGTTTAGACTGGAACCTCAGAGAGGTACAAGAGCAAGAAAACGTACTCGGATATCAGATGTTAAAAAAAGCTCTTAACTCTGGTTGCATCCAGCATATGAGAAACTTTACAGATATATTTTGGGGGCTGCATAGTTTCGTCTGTCAGGACTGTGGTTTGGAACCAGAGGGTAGGTGGTTCAAGACCCTGTGGGGACCAAAGGTGGAAATTGTGGCTTGTTGCTGGAGAGGTGCCAGTTTAACTTTTCTGTATGTTTTTGTGTGTGTATTATGTGTGTGTGTGTGTGTGTGTGTGTGTGTGTGTGTGTGTGTGTGTGTGTGCATTGGGCGCAATAGGAAAAGGGTGAAATAAATGGAATTTCCCTTCAAAGATTAGTTGAGTATTTGTTCTTCTTGTGATGACAAACACATACAAGTCTGAAAAAGAAGGTTACATCACTCCCTAAAAGTCAATATCAAGATTATTCATAATATTAATAACCTGCTGGCATGATCTCACTAGAAGCAAATGTCAACAAAACAGAAATGACTACAACCTGCCTTACTGATGAAAAAAAAAAAAAAAAATCCACCACATACTGAAAATACTTAACTGTTACTTTATTGTGAGCGAACATCGCGTTTTGTCCAGCCAACCTCCCAGACCCAAAGTGACAGTCGTCCAGATTTGACATCCTAGAGATGAAACACCTTTATTATAATCAGTTTGCTACCTCAAAAGTCAGCAAGCAGCTCAGAGGTTTTCAATTGGATTTCATAAAACCCACATGTCTCACGATAATCTGGGCTGAAAATGATTATAGACCAAAACCAAGTCACCAAGTGAGCCAAGTCTAATCCTGTTTTTCAACGATTTATATGTTTATCACTCAATTGCACGACGCAAATACAGCCTGTTCCTTCTTATTCTCGTAGAACAGTGTACTCTTTTACCCTGACTTTATTAGTTATCTCCAGAGTCGTGCTTCCCCCTCTCCCAGTCCCTCCCCCCTCCACACCCCTCAGCTCACTGAAGCCTCTGTGCAGCGTCTCTGGAGGACCTACTGTGTGGCAGTAGTCAGCGGTAAAGTTTCATAAACACAGACACACTCTGGGTGACAGATTTCCACTTTACTCATTCTCTCTTTTCCTTGACAAGTTCAGACACATGTGGCTAATCACCAGAAATGGGATAACTGGATGGTTGAGTATAGCCACAGTGCATGGAGGGAGATACATATTCAAGATCTAAGAGGGGGCACTTTTAACAACCCCCCCCCCCCCCTCCTTCTCCTTATCGAGTCTTACAAGCCACAGCAGCTGCCCCACGCGTATAAAATCTTCAAATCCACACTGGACAGGTAGTGCCACATGTGTGGAATTAAAAGCCTCTCAGTGAGCTGGGTTTTGTGTTACCAGCTGCACGCGACAGCTGCCTGAAAAAGGATCTGGTTTCTGGTGGTTTTTTGTACAGTTGGTGATAGATGTGCAGCAAAAAGCAGGAATTGTTAACCCCCTTCACCCCCCGACTCTCTAAAGCCCTCCTAGTGAGTAAAGGACAGTTTTGACTGTCAGGGACAGGAGGAGCATTATCTAACCTCCATGAACTCAATAACACGGTCTTTACAGGGGCAAATATATGGCGCCCATACACAACAATACATGCTGTAATGTTTGCACGTCGTGGTTTAACGGCTGATTGAAAAAGTGCATAAGGAATCCAACTTATGACACTTATTATGTTTTTATTTCGACTAAGATGATGTAAGGTGAAGAAAATGCTGTCGGAAGAATATTTTTTCCAATTCAGAATCAGAATGAGGATTTATTGCCGAGCAGATTTACGTAAACAAGGAATTTGTCTTGGTGTTTTTTAGTGCAGAGCAGTACACAAAAAATAGAACACAAAATAAAAGGGGAACAAAAGTAAACTGTGAAGAAACTGAAGTAGAATAAAAATAATATTAAAAAAACTAAACTAAAATGTGTACAATAAGTCTATGTGGTGTATGAAAAGAATGTCAAAGTGAAGGTGATGCTTTCAACGACATACCAGACACATGAGCTCTTCCCTGTGCTGTTGCATTCTCATCTGATATGACCACACACACACACACACACACACACACACACACACACACACACACACACACACACACACACACACACACACACACACACACACACACACAGCTTAATCTCCTCGACTCTAAAGCACAGACTGAGTGTCTGTACAGACTGTGAGTGTCTGCCTTCTCTTTAACAATAAGCATCTCTAAGAGGCATGGAGAATAGCTGCTTGTCTAAATTCGGTGCCGGTTTTTGAGATAATGACCGATTCATACGCGGAGATGACGGACTGCGAGGGGTTTATGTAAGGAGATGTGTGATTCTGTCCCTGACTGCTGTACTGTACTACCTATCTGTAAAGAAAGAGCTTTGTGTTTGTTCTGTGTCTCCTGTTTACTGTTCCTGGAGATTACAAATTGTGCCAAAGGGAGATGATGTCATGTTTCTCCGTTTCCCTACATGTCCACTTATGAATTAGATATCATTCTTTGAGATTTATCTGCAACTCGGATAAAGTCGAGCGAAGAAAAATGCTTGTTTCTGAGACAGTACGTTGATAAGAAGTGATGCACAACAGCGTTTACATTGTTGAACCATGTTTCATACGTAAACACGCTTGTTAATCAAATGGGTATCATTTATGACACCATTCAGCACTAATAAGCATTTAAATTGTACATAAAGATACAAATGTTTTTCACTGACTTTTAATACTACTTAATTTGTGTTTTCACTGATGCACAAAGCTCATAAAAACTCCCCATATTTTTATGTATGTTATGTTTAATTTATGAGGTTGCGTTTTCGTCTTTGGCACAATCACACTGACTGACACATATTCTTTAGGGTTTGTCTCAGAAGCAGCTCCAGGATATGAATTTTGGCCGAGCCAAAGTTAAACTTTTCTCTTTTCTTATACCATATTTTATTGGCTTCTTTTTTTAAGAATAAAAAAAAAAGCTTTTGGGGCCTTTAGAGTAGTAGAGATAGGACAGTAGATAGAGTCGGAAACCTGGGAGAGGGAGTGCGGGGAATGACATGCAGGAAAGGAGCCAGGAACCTGAGATGCATTCTTGGAGGACTATATGGGGTAAAGATATTTCTCTAAAACATTTACAATACCGAGACAGCTTTTGTTTACCTGTAGACATATTTTAATTGACACACACACGTGAAGCATGCTGCTCTTAAAGTGCAGAAACACTATGGGGTTAGAGTTAGGGTTAGGGTGTGTTTGACTGCACACTCTCCTTCAGTTATGCACCCAGTGGGTTAGAGTTAAAAAATGTCATAAAAATAAGGGTTTAGCCATGAAATATTACAGTGTACTGAACACCACAAGTAATGGCAAACAAAGTCGGGCTGTAGAAGCAGTCATTAACTTGTGCATTCAATCAAAGTGAACTTATAAAGGTTTCAACGCTGGCGTTTATAATGCAGCAAACCCCAGACTTTGTTATAGGCAACGGTTGCATTTGACAAAAATCTGAGACAGACGGTCAGATGTTTTGCTCTGAAGCAACAAGACACTTGTTTTTTTGTCATATGTTGTGGTTGTTATGTCTGTGACAGAGACCGTGTGAATGTGCACTCATGTGTTTGTGCATGTGTGCACCTCTCAGTACATTGTATCTAAGAGCAGTGGACCAAATGCCTCCATAACATACAGCAGCACGTTGGCACCTTACATAACACGACGAGCTGCTTCCCACAGTTTGTCACATTTAAACACCATAGACCAGGTTTCGTGGGTGCATTAGAGCTGGGTTATCATGTACTCCAGCTGCCTAATCACTGCTATTGATTTACACATGGAGTGGAGGGTAAATGCAATTCACTCACTGTAGGGAGAAGAAGCCCCCAAGTCCTGCAGCTCTAATGACCACAACACAAATGTAGAGCACATGTTTGCTCGTCGCATGATCACACTCTCCTGTCTGACTCTATGATCCAGGGTTGTGTAACTTTATGGGAGCATGGGGACACGTCATGCTGCTTGTTTGGCAGGGTGCTGCAGTCTCTGCGTACATAAGCGCATGTATACGCACACAGAGGAAATCTGACCTGTCACATGACATCTGTACCGGGCAACACTGCTCCATTGTTGCATGCAACAACTTCCATTATGGACACATTCTCACATCGAAGAAAGAGGCAGAAAAAAAATGGGTCACTGGTAGATATTTCATGCACACATTTTCTTTGTCCATGTTTGCATTTTTTATATTATCAACATCTGAAATAAAAAACAGCAATTGGGCCAGGATGGATGTTTTGGATTAGCAGCCTTATAGGCTCTCCTCTCACAAGCCAGTTTGACGCTTCTGTTGTTGCTGTGGCTGACTCTCCTGCGTGCAACATGTGCAGAAAAAATCCCCTGCTGATGAATGTCTGCATCAGCTGCTCACAGTCTGAGCTGGGGTTTTTTTTTATCTTAATGATGGCCAAACATTGACCCTGTCAAACTAAATATATATATGTTTGATTTATTACCATGGCTGGTGGCTTTGACCTTTTATTTTGCCTTAAGATTTGCATGCCAAATTGTTTTTTTTCCAAGAACCATTTGACACAATGATACATTTGTTTTGTGCAGCAGTTGTTCTTCTTCCTTTAAAATCTTTTTTTTTGTCATTGTACACAATTTGTTAAAAAAAAGATTCTACAAATGTTTTCATTAACTCTGTTTACATTAAAGCATCCATTTTCATCCTCTCTAGAATTTCTTCCCCTTACAGGACAGGTAAGAATGTTTAGTGATCAAGCTCATTATAACTATTAGAATAAAAAGATCACCGTCTGTGTTTATTCTGATTGTTACTAGTTTTTATGTTTTTATTTATTTATTATTTATTTTATGAAATTATGTATTGTAGGATCATATAGAATCTTATCTAGTTGTGTCCTATCCTATGTCATGTATCTTATTGTATGGTATTGTACAAATTAAAAGTATATATAATATAACAGGAAGCTTTTTATGTGACTTAATCCCTAATATTGTACTCAAACAGACGGATTGTGCTTATTTTTGTATAACTATGCTGATGGTTTCATTTTTAGGATGTCAGCAATCAGAAAAGTCCCTTCCAAATACTAATACGATCACATGCCAAGATAAATGTTGCCACACGGAACATGAATGTTTTGATCCATGTTTTCCACATCAGTAATGACCCACTTCTTAGAAGAATGTTCAAAATGTTGGTTGCCTGGTTGTTGGTTTGTTTGCTTGGTGTTTATGTGTGATGCTGTCCCCCCCCCCCCACCCCCCCACAATGGGCCTGGAAACAAACGATCTGTCCTCAAGCAAACAGTTCTGCAGATCCAGGCCAACAGTTGTCCCCATCTTGTCATAAGGAGAGAAAAATGAGCAGCACCCAAATAACCCGACAGTCTGAATCCTGTTGTTCAGTTAAGCTTTGTTTGTTTTCTGGCTTAAATGTAACAGTGTGTTAATGTGACTCATAAAGCATTTGACATTTATTATACTACTTACACGCCCATGAACAGATTTGCATGATGTTGTAGTTATTTGGTGGCGCAGCTAATTATAAATCAGCTCACTGTTCAAACAAGTACGCACTTTGATCTAGACATGAATAAATGATTGTGCACGAACACATCAGCTACAGAATCTTGCCCCGTCATTTTGGGTGATTTTGTGTTACCAGTAAAATTCTGATTCATAAACACATGCCAGTGTTGATTTGGAGGACCAATACTGCATGACTCATTTTTATAATGTGATCTTGTTGATGTCCTGTGCGTCTCCAGTCAAATCAAGAAAATAAATCGTTTACTAAACAGGAATGTAATAATGAAGCTGACAGCACGACAGATTTGTCAATGATGGGATCTGTTAACACAGAGCTCCAAAGGGAGAAAAAAAAAACAGGAACATGTAACAGGTCCACGTGAAGTTCCAGTGACTCAGCAGCACCCAAAATACTCCTTCTATTTTAGAACATTTTGTCTCTGAATAAAGTCAGTGTTTTTGCTGCCTGATATTTATAATTTCCTGTGATTCTACCTCCGGAGGAAAAACGTGTTTAATTAAATATATCGACAGCTGTCGGGGGTTTTGTTGCCTTTTCCAAATGTGACTAGATGTATGTATGTATGTATGTATTTTTGTGGACTCCGAGGCTATGCACGTTTTCTCCATAACACGTTTATAACAGTGGAAACACACTCCATCAATAGAATTTCGAGCCTGTTTTGGAAAATCTGAGACCTTGTTTATCTGAACCATGTGATCGTTGTTTTCATCGTATCTGTTGCTTAAAGAAGAAGTGGATTATAAAAATAGAGTCTCACACTCGGTAAAGTTGCGCCGTACCATGCTGAAGCACTATTGCCGCCTCTCCCCATTCGTCCACCGATGTGCACTAACACTGCTCCAGGACCAACCGGGCCTGAGCAGGGTTAGTTCTGGAGCACAGAGAATATGACCGCATATACTGACTCTGTCGCTTATTTTGAGTCATTCTGGTCAGATACATCCAGAGTCTGGGACTGATTATACCTCATGTTGCGGTGTATACCCGTGCTTGTGCTCTTCTTTGAGCAACTAGTGCCAAAGCACACCTCTTCCAATGAACGGAGCACTAACACTAGTCAAATAAACTGGACTTTGGGGGGCACGGTACGGATTGCCTAGTACAAGTGTGCTGTAAAGCCTTTTCACACATGCACAAAACTTTGTGTTTGATGAATTTTTTTAAGATGAGCTGCATGTCTGAATACACACAGCTAATTTTTTTACCATGACTTAATCCGGAATTTTCCAGCACAGCCAGTTTCAGTTAGTCGGGAAAGCCAATATGTGAATGTAGGAGGTAAAATTGCTTCCCAATTTGACTACAGAAAATCTCAAGCTCTAACTTGATTTGATTTCAGGGGAAGGCTGTCCTGAAATTTCTGGGCAATTTTCAGGAGTGTACGAGTGAGTATAAGGCTTTCAAGTAGGGTTGCAAAAGGGTGGAAAATGTCTGGTAAATTTCCGGAAACTTTCAATGGAAAGGTTAGCTGGGGAATTTTGGAAATATTCCAAATCGTATTAATACCGTACATCAAATTTTTTAAAATATATTAAGTCATAATATCATCAAAATGTATATTTAAAAAATATTTTTTCCCCAGCTATATTTAATTTTGCAACCCTACTTTCAAGACAGCATCAATAGGTTTGTTCACACTGGGCAAAATGGATGAGATTAAAAAAAGACAGAAACTCTTCTTGCACCAAAATGTTTATGTAGGTTCTCAGTCATCCAGGTCATTGTTGAATGAAGATGTTCAACCAAGTCCAGTGGCCTTTGGATTAGGCTTGGTTTTTGCGCCACAAAAATAAGTGTGTTAACAGCCACAAAAAACAACAAGCTTTTTCTACTTGTTCTGCTACTCCTACTTCATCCCCCATAAACCTCCTACTTCCCTCCTCTTATCCTTTGCTATGACCACTGCCCACTACATGCTGCCTCATCATGCTGTCATATACCACACAACCACACAGTCCATATACCACGGTACAGCTCAGCCTCTCTGCATTGTGACTATCAATATCCACAAGCACCTCCATGTCTGTCATGTGCTGCCAACGGTCTCATTACCTCACATGACAGCAACAAAGGGGCAACTATAAGGACACTGCATGTACTGGTGGGGCTCTGACTCACACAAACTATATTGTTTGAGTTGTGTTTGCAATTATTATGCAATCTTTTTCAAGAGGCCTTTTGTTTCCTGTAGACCTTCAGAGGAGGATAAAGGAGGTGGGGGAGTAAGAAGAATAAGAAAAAGAGGAGGGAGAAGAGGAGGGAGAGAGTTGGCAGGATTGTAAGAAACCTTCAAAACACACAAACTCTGCATGCGTGGGGGATATACCCCCTGCAAACATTAAACTGTGAACAAGGCCCGCTCCTCAGTCTGGAATTCCTCCAAACAGCCTTGAAATCAGGCCATCTCGGGTCCAGAGTATCTCCTCTCTGACGCAGAAAAAGGCCATAACCTGGCAGCTGAAGCTAGGCAACGTTGACGCTGTTTCACAGCAAATCAGGACCTTCAGCAGCTGATTATCCAGAGGACGCAGTTAACCGCTCTGTGGGGCCTTTACACACACACATATGCGCACACACACTGGGTGCATAACTAACTAGGAAAGTGTGCAGTAGAGTCAAACACAAACTGATGCATCATTAGCAGTATTGTACAAATAAATACACGCACACACAGACACACAGAGGGGGGATTTGCCTCTGGCTTCCAGTGGGGGTGTTCCTTCTACAGATGTGTTTGATGTCATCTGTTGCCTTTTGTTGCATCAGAACAAGGCCCTCTTTGTATGCCTGGTGCACAGAGCAGCATAGTACCAGCAAAATGTGAACTGTAGGATCAGCAGCGCTCTGACCACGAGCCTATGTTGGGCGATGTAATCTGGGTCACATGAGGGGAGATTATTAAAGGTGAGCTGAGGACGCAGCCATAGGGTCACTTATGCTTTCTGCAGAAACGACAGGCTGTCTGTAATCACACCTTCTAGTGAGCATGTCGGTGTCAACGTCAAGAAATTCTGCACATGGTGTTAGTTTGTTTCAACACCATTATATAGCGTGAGGAAAAAACTGAGAAATGCTTATATTGGAGGTATAGAGGGATTTATTTTCTGAGTGAACTTCTTTCAAAACAACAGTGTTGACTATAATAAAAAGACACAAAATTGATATGCTTTAAGTTATTTGTCTTACCAGCAAATGGTCATTTTACTCTGAGATTTTGACAAAGTTACATTTTTGATGAACTCTGAAGACCTCTGCCCACAGTTATAAGACATTAAGTTTAATTCAGTCAGTGTCTAAATGTTACTGGTCATTAATTCCTAAATATTTTTTTTAGCATCTGCATGAAATACTTAATCCATTGAGGACTATATTTTACGAGAGCCTGTTGCTAAGTAGAGTCGTCACACGGCACTTCTCAGAGAAAAGCCTGCGTAATCATCACACATGATTATTATTGGAGATATATTTTGAACACACTTGGATAGCATCACAATCCTCCAGCACTCCTCTGTATAGTCGAACAATCCTTTAATGAATTCAACCCTCCCTTAAAAGGGCACAGCGTAACCATGAGGACAGCAACAACACAGCCGCCGCCGCCGCCGCCACATCAAAGGCCGTATGCTCCAAGACAGAACATCCCTGAAAACAAAAACAGAGCAATGCATCCAGATACACATGTTTACATATTGACACATACGCAATCTCAGAGGATCAGTGCTCGCTTAAATCCCCCTGGGATGTTTTTCACAGCATGAGGCTGTGGCTGAACCCCCCCCCCACCCCCCCACCCCCCCCCCCAACCCCCAAGGATGGATTTATGTGTGTGCGTGTAAGTTTAAGTGTGTGTTTATGTGCGTAAAAGACTTTGGGAAAGACAAAGAAGTGAGCATTTGGAGGGGTCAATTTTAACATGCATAAATAAGGCTTAGGAGATCAAAAATTGTCAGTGTTAGTCATAAATGATTTGATTTCTGAGAAAGACTTTCTTGTGGCCAGAAGAGTGTCTTTCATTGTATTTCATGCTGTTTCTGTTTTCTTTGTATTCTTCATTCCCCCTTTTTTCAGCTTCTAATGGCAAATGTACTTTTTCTGATCTTACATCACCTTTGCTTTCCACTTTTAGATATATCCAATTATATATCATTCATGATTTTACACACCTAAACCTCTTCCTTTCCTCCCATGGTCTCTCTTCATTTATCTTTAATGTCCCATATTTCTTCTATTCTCATGCCCTGACTGCTATTTTCTCTCTCCCCTTTCTCATTTTTCACACGTATTGCTCTCATTTCTTGCCCTTTGCGATATATATTTTTCACATATTTCAACCTCTGCACCCATTAACCAGGAATATGGTGGTAATAAACTGTCAGAAGGAATTAAAGCATTTACTAATCTGACATTAATGGATTACAATCTCTACGCATTAAGGGGGAGAAACAATTTAGAGATAACCATATGGAAGCAACAGATCACGTCACAGTAAACATCCATATTCAGAACAACAAGATTGCTTTTTTTTCTTTCTGTACTTGCAGATCCCCCCCCCCCCCCCCCCCCCACACACACACACACACACGCACAACTTTAACATTCACACAAATCACTTAAGTGAGGAATCCAATCATAGTAGAGCTGATGTCTTTACATTACACAGTTGTTTGTTTTATCCCCCTGATTTGCCTTTGTCCTCCTAAATCTCCTGGGTTTGCCTCAAAACAAGGCTAGGTTGTAATACGGGATGATCAACTACCCCATTGTCTTCTAAAATGTAATCTTTAACACAACACAAACGAGGAGGAGATAATGAATGTATGGAGATTAACACATGCCGTAGTTTAAGGTTGACGATGATTACCAACCACAAAAACCGACAGACAAGTGAGCCTGAACTCAAAAATGAATTAACTTAAAGAGAAAATATACATAGTTAAAGGAGCAATATGTAAGATATCTACTGAAGAAAATCACAAATTCACCTTATATATCATCAGACATGCTATGTTGAAGTGCTGGCTTCTCTGACAACAACGCAGCAGCCATATGTCCTCCTTCTAAGTTTAGATTCTGGTGCTGAATGGTCTGTACTTGCTTGGACCAGACTAGGTAGGCGGTTTTAAGGCTACCCCCACACGGCCTTTTTGAATGCCCCTTGATTTACCAAATATGAGACCAGTTATCACAACAAACCAACAGATGTTGCAGCGATTGAAGCGGGCAAGCGAACAGGTTGAAATATAATTGATTCTACCTTAAACACCTCTACATGTTTCTAATAAGCTCCACAGCCAGAAAGAACGCAGAAAGGTTTCAAGACTGATGCTGCGCTGGCTAAACACTGAAGCTTCCATGTCCATGTTTACTGTAGTATATGAAACATTTTTTTTGTGTGTAAATAGAAATACCACTAACAAGTTACTATAAACTGTAGTTTATGGTAGGATCATTTTTTCCCACTTTAATGTAGTGACTTAAGAAACAAAGGAGATAAAATGAGTGAACTCAAGTAACACAAGTTCTTCATTGTCATTTTACTTACTGTCATAACTGCAGTCCAATCATGTTAACTACAATATTATGTATTTGATGCAGGTGCGATTATGGCCTCAAAAAGTACTTGAAATGTAAAACTTCAAACGTGCAAATGTCAGAAAGCCAACATAGCTTGATTGAAGTAAAGAAGGCGTTCACTCCACCTCAGTGAGACACAGATTTAATGGGCTTTTTGGGTGGTTTGATGTTCTGCAGCAGGTTTTCCCAACATCACACACTTGTGTCTGCAGCTGTTGCTCTAAGCATTTAGTGCTCACCAAAGGAGAAGAGAAGGCCTCATGGGGAATCCCTTGCCTCTCTCTGTCTCTCTCTGTCTCTCTCTTCTCTCTCGCTCTCTGTGGGCATGTGTGCTGTGTAAAATGAATGGAATCAGTGGTATGCATCCCCAACCCCAAAAACCTGACGTCTGCAGCACAGAGTTTAGCACAACATTCCTGAGGACACTCCTCCATAATGAAAGAGCCTGTGGGAGGAGAGAGAAACACTGCTTGTACTCTGAATTCGACATAATGAACACTCGAGGACTTTCAAACATGTCACATTTTCACATTCATGTCAAAAAGGAGATTTTCTTTAAAAAATAAAAAAAAACCTGCCTTCTACAGTGACAGCTGTGGAACAGTCTGCAGAAAGTGGCAGGACAGAAAGTGCTATGAGTCAATCTCTGTCTCTGTCTTCGTGTGTGTGTGTGTGTGTGTGTGTGTGTGTGTGTGTGTGTGTGTGTGTGTGTGTGGTTATTAATAATGCAAGAATCTTGAGCCCTGGACTACAATTTCAGCTCTTACCTCTCGCACAGGGTCACAGTTTACAGTAAACTACACTTCTCTCATTCGGATCAGTTTTTGCTCATTGCTGCAAATCCCTTTTGCAGTAAATCTCCTTAACTAAGAAGACTCAAACATTTCTGTGTATTACGGGCTCAGTGTGTAGTGTGTAGTGTGTATGAGTGATCCTTCCCTTTGCTCCCACTCACAGTAATGAGCTTCAGAGCAGCTTGCACTGCGCTGCATTACAGATGAGTGTGTAGTGCAGCACTGCCTGCCTGCAGGGTGTCTTCTGGGTGTCGTGTTTGAATAACACTGACCAGGTAATTAATCCCAGAACTAACCATGTGATAAGTGGCTCATTATCATTGTTAACACACACACACCCGGGGGGGGATTAACGTGAGTGAATGTGGTTCCATGGACATACTTTGGTGAGTTTAACAGCAGATAATATGAAAAGGTCACTTGAGCCCACTTAAATTTGATCAGAGGTACAGACATTGATTTTTTTTAATTTGATATCAGGGATTTTATGGGGGGCAGAACAAAATAGGCTTGATGTGTGGGTTTAGTAGGCATGAAGTGTATTGACGCAATTCATTGGTCTTATACTGACTGTGAGGGCTGATTGTTAAATCAGAGTGACTCATCTTCACCTTTGATATCACTATCCTTCTTTTGAGAGCACAGTGGTAATGGTCAGGGTTCCACATTGTTGATTTGAACTTTAAATATAGGCCTACTTAAGTCTCTCAAAGTCTGTCAAAATGAAACAATCTCAAACAAATAGCTTGTAACAGAATTTCTACACCTTTCAAACAAACCGGTCATGTACTCATGCGTATAGTTTCCTCCTCTGATATCTTTCCCAAGGGGGCTTCTGGGACAACTTCCATGTAAACCAGCGTGTTGCATTTTGGTCTGTTATTTTAATTGTAACAAAAAATGTCCATTTTGCATGTCAAACTGATTCTGAGCTCTTGTGTCTCGTGGACTGAGGTGTCCCATAAATGTAAAATTTGAGAACTGTTTTGTCAGTACCTTCGTCTTAGAGCTAGGACTGAAATTTAGCTGTGCTCATTTCTCAGTACTATAACTAATAGGCTCTTGAATTAGCTATTTCCTAATTGAGCCAATTCAATTAAAACATGAAATAATGAAGAAAAGGTTTTCCGTTGCCCACATTCTTTTTAAAATTGTTATAAGCCTTTGATATCACTGCCAGGACTTCTTACCCTACTTTGATCTTTAATGAGAGTTCTGTCATCACTGTGGAATAGCTGTCAAATTGAATGCCCTCTCTTTAATCTATTATACAATAAATGGTTTGCAGCTTGAACACAATGTGTCTGTACAGAATGCAGGTGTGCAAAGGTGCACCACTTAAAAAGCTTCAGAGCTTTGTAATCATGTCCCTAGAAACACTCGCTACACACAAAAGAAAGTCCTGGAATGGTTTCAGCTGAGCGCTAGACGTGATAATATAATTTCACCGAGCATTTTAACAATTCGGGTATTTGTTTGCATTTACCTGCGGGGGAGGTTTGCATTTTGTAATTTGTATTAACAAAGTGGAAGCTGTCCTACTCTTTGTTTGTTCACCCCAGGAGTTCCTAAGAAACGGCAGACTATTCTCTCCCCTTCCAACTTCTTGGCTACACCCACTTCCTGAGTTTATCTGGGCGGGTGCTCCCTGATCTTTGTTAGAAAGGTGTCACCTATGCTGTAATACTGACTGACTGGGCGGGGGCTGACGAAGCTAAAGGTAGTTATTTACGCAGATGTACTACGTCTGTGATCCCTTGTGACACAGGCATCTGTAAGTAACCTGCAGAAAATGATACCAGCATAACACAGAGGCTGCTAATTACTCTGCAAACCTGCTAAAGGAGTGGCTGATTTTGTGCTCCATCTTTATCCACAGTGGTGTAAAAGCACTTGCTGATTGTTCTGTAAGACAACTTTGTTCAGCTCATGTCGTATTTCAAAGCCAGCTTTTCTTCCCATGATGTTCAGAACCAGTTACTAGTCATCACACTAAACTGAAAACATCTGTTAGCTTGTTTTCCACCGCAGGAACAAAGACAACCTTCACAGAATTTCCTGACGACTACCACACACGTCAACGGGTTCTCTCCGGCCGTACAGAGCCTGTGATAAATGCAGAGGCTCCAAGCTGCTCCAGCAGGTGGTTATCTCTCCTCTTCTGACCCCTGACCTGCACGCTCAGCTGCGGCTGGTCGCAGAGCCTGATAGTGAACCCATTAATCAAGGTGAAGGAGGAAGTGGTACGATCAGGCCTCACTTATCTGCATGAACAGGGGGAGCCCCAGAAGCAGCGTTTGGACGGGTGTGAGGAGAGGGGTAACAGCGGGGTTTATGTTGCACATGTGCTTTTCAGGACCAATGCATGAAAGTAAGTTGCATAAGAATTAAACAGGAGTGGGTTTGGAGGGTTACTCACAATCAAAAGGCAATACCTGGCACATGATAACAGTATCACAATACGGCGATTTTTGCGATAATTGATGTATTGTCAAAAGGATCACACAATGACATATAATGATATTTGATGAATTGAAGAATGCTAAATGCCCCTTAAAAGGTAAAGTGCAGGATCCATATTCCCTGCTATTGGTGTCAGTTTTTCCTCTTTCTTAACTTCATTTCCCGTCTTCTTCCTTCTCTATCCTGCTGTCAACTTCTTCTTTTGGCCGATAAACCTCCAGTCACGTTACTCTCATTCATGTCATAAACACCATCACCATGAGGAGCCATGCAGCGGTGATGCCAAAAGTCAAATTGACAGGGAACTCTGCACAGAGCAGCATCAAAAAAAAAGAAAAAAAAGAGGAAAATTCTGTATTTGGCATCAGTGATTCTATAATAGTATCACATGAGATTTAGCCCCACTGCTAACTTTAAATGTTTTAATTTCTTAACATTTCCATGTTAAATATATATAAAAAATGTTGTTATATCCTGTTTAGTGGCACATACGTAACCCCAGCTTTTTCCTACAAGTTTCAAGCTGTGAAAAAAGTTTTATTCCACATACATTGGATATATCATAAGATGAGAAAAGAGTTGCTAAAAAGACTGACTGTCACCGTACATTACACAATAACAAATACCTCTGTCCATAACCGCTTCATAATTTCCACTCGACTCACAGCCATGGGTGGTTGTTGAACAATGAAGACAACAATCCCCATGATGTCACACTTCTTCATGATGTCATCAAAATACGTCCACAGTATGTTGCTGTTTTGGCCGAGACACACCTTGCCGCAGAAATGACATGCTTTGTGTTTAAGTGGTAAAAATATGTAGAGCCTGTACAATAATAGGTGTACCGCTGTTAAATTTAACAACAACATAATCATATGCTGATTTAAGAGATTTATACATTTTGCAAAGCAGTTCATAAATACACCTTTGTGTAATGTGAACTTTAAAGTCAATTGTTCAGTGTAATGCATCAAACATTTAAACATTGGAGTGATAGCAGTCAATCTGTTCGATCTGGTGTGCGCTGGATTACTTGAAAGCTGTCTGTTCTGAAAGCTGCACCCTGGATGAGAAACAGGGCACCCATTGATCCTTTTTGTAGTGAACTTGATTCTACACACAGTTAACTACCGTACACGTAGCGATACTTTTTTGAGGAGTTAAAAAAACATCAATAACTTGATTCTTTAATCTTTATTTAACTGATTTGCTGAATTATGAGAAAGTGGTTGAACTTATAACACAGAATGTGCTCTTCCTTCCCCTGTTTTGAAAAACACAAATATAAATACTCATTTTTTAAACTGTCTTTGGATTCATTATGGATACATATTTGGACACCTGGGGCTGCTCTGTAAGCGTGCTGTTTTTCACGTATGACACTATTAGGCAAACATTCATCTATCTGCCATATGCATCAACAGTATGTGTTTACGAGGACAGCTGTGTCACTTATGAGGCCCCTCCCCTCTGCCTGCCCACAAGACCGGCCGCTCTGCTGTGACAGATGTATGCAGAGTCTTGCAGCTGTGCTCTCACCTGTTGGCTGAGAGTTAATGAGACGTGAGATACCGCTAGCCGTACGGCTAAAATAGAAAAAAAGGGGCCCTTTTAGAGAGAAGCAAAAGGGGGCATTACACATGCAGCATGATGCTTGACACACTGACATGCTTTTACTGCACATTTTCAATATATTTCTTTGTGGAATATGTAATCCTTTTACTTCTGCAATATGTTTGTGATTAGAGGATAGACCCAGAAGATAGTACACCAACCTTTGACTTTAAATATTGTACGGGGATGGCTATGTATAACCTATAGGGTAAACATAGCATGGAGGTTTATTCTAGGTAAAAAGCTGACCCTGACCTGGGTTGAGGTCACTCGTTCTGTTAAACAATTCATTTTTATTGCTGTTTATGCCTGGATGAGATTTACTTGGCTTTGCTGCAAACAGTCATTGCCGCACAGCTGCTGGGTTTCTCCACACGTTACAAAGCAGCTAATGACAACCTTTGTTCTTCAAAACAACTCACCCTGTCTAGCCCCACTCTCTCCCCCCCCCCCCCCCCACCTTCCCTTCCAGCCTGTGTTCAGAGTGCACACAGGTTCACACCCTGTGGCTACATGACTGTGGCATATGGGAGGCACAAGAAGAGGAAGAAAAAAGGAGAGACAGAGAGAATGGGATGAAAAGAAGAAAACGCGGTGCAGGTACACTGGATGGCATGAACCAAGAGAAGAAAGGAAAAGAAAAAAAGGAGGGAGACGAAACACACGAGATAGTATGAGATGAAAAGAGAGAAGCAAGGACGAGTGTTTGATGTGGTTTAGACGACTTACTACTGTTGGCTCGCACCCAGTGAACTCACTCAACTGCAATTATTTGCTGTGTAGAAGTGAGAAGAAAAGCTTTATTATAAGGAGGGTAACCTCTAAAATGTAAGATCTAACCCTTTCAAAAGTGTTGAATCTGCGTTCTGTGTGCACTGCTTTGAAAAAGGCCTTTAAAGCCTGCTCATGTAAAAAAAAAAAGTGGTGTAAGCATTAATGTAATATGTGCACTTTTGTCAATTGGGAATCAGAACTGCACACTATAGGTCAAAAATGTAAACATGCATGTATACTTTGAGGGCTAGAATGACTTAGATTATCAGCTTTATGCAGCAGCAGTGCTGGATTAGTCTACTACTAAAAAGAGAGGCCACCCTTCTTTTCCCTCTCTTCTTCCAGAGCCCTCCTCGCACTTCCTCCTCCAACGCCTACCTGTCTGAAAAAGTTCAACAGAACCTCTTAAGCTCGTTGCCTTAACTTTACAGTTTGCCTTGGATGTCAAAGAGTTCAACAGATACACTCTCTGCGTAAAGAGGCCATACAGTTGTTTTGCCAGAGGTCAGCAAGACAAAAGATTGAACATCTGGAGGCCACTAGTAAATCGGACAAACACTAACCCTGAAATCCCTCCAGAAAAAAATGCTTTAATGAGCAATAATGCCCCCACAATGGCAGTCCTGCACCTTCTGTATTTTAATCTGGCGCGTGTGTTTGTAGGCTTGACTATCCATATGCTGGATCCTTTGAACTCATTAATCAAGGATTGGGATTGGATAGGGGTGGGTGGGTGGGTGGGGGGGAATAAGCATAAAAAACACATGCAGGATTGAACAGGATTATGGCAGAGCAGTTGTTTAAAGGTATTTATTCAGTGGCTCTTCAAATGATCATATTTGGTCCAGAAGATCACGAGCCGTTTAACACTAAGCTGGAAACAAAGAGATGTGGATTGGCAGCTGAACGAGGATATTAAAGTTGACAGGCAGAAGAAAAAAAAATAGAAAGATGTGCTTTCAGGGAACACTCAGTAAGAGAACCATATCAACACTGAGGCCATTGTCACTGTTCTAGATTGACCATCGACCAGAAAAGACAACAAATAATCCTGAGGGACATCAGGGCCATAATTTAAAGGCTGCATGCAATTCTTCATCTGACACCTACCCTCTAGAAGCAGTTTCATTAAAAATAACTACATTAAAATAATCTATAAATAAAATAAGCTGGTCTTGGTTGCTTTTGTTGGTCATAACAAGGCCTCAAAATAGATTTTAGTTTATTCCATATCCAGAAAAAAAACAGAATCAAATGAGCTTTAATTGATTAACCTATATAGCCTAGTATAACCATTAACACCTGATTTAAACCAGTAATGGAACATCCTTCTGGGTCTATGACTGGCTTTATGATGCTAGAGAAACATGGTCATCATGTGAATATGGTCAACAGGAAGTGAAATTTGGTAATAAAGCATAATGGGGAAATGCGTCAAACATCAAGAATGCATTGCAACCACACACACACACACACACACACACACACACACACACACACACACACACACACACACACACACACATACACACACACACACACACTGATAACAGAAACAGACACACAGGGCCATAAAACACCCAACACAAGTTGAGTTTTTCCACTTTTGAAACCCCCCAGTCTATTAATAGCAGGGTCCTTGGATTGGATTAGAAGCCAGATCAGGTAACTTATATTTTACAAGCAGGTATTGTTGCCTGAATGACTGTATTTTCGAAGGAATTCCCCCTCCTTGCTGAATCACGTCCAAAAGCAAATTCTAGCTGGATTTCCTCTTGCACCAAAGGTCAGGTGCAGACTGTTTCCGAGCGCTTTTTCTTGCACAGTCATTATGACAGCAAGCACCACGTCAGCAACAATAATGCCTCTCTGTCTGCCCCTGTTCCTAACGCCTGTAATCTCAGCAATGCTAAGGGAGCCTGAGCTCTGTAATAACAGGACTCTTACCCCTATTGTTTATGGGTGTTTTTTTCCGCTCTTTCTATTTTTAGAGCAGCGGCTCTTTTTTTAGCCAGAGTGACACAAATAGACCCACAAAGTCTTTATTGTGTCTTTAGCCAGGACTAAGGCCTGTGACGTCATGAATGAGGTAGAGTGTAATTGAGTAAGTAAACAGACCTGCTTGTAGCTTAGCGAGGGTATTTTTGGACTCAGGGAATCCAGTGAACTCATGTTTCTTTACCCAATAAGGCACTCTGTTTTTTAAGAGTGAAGAGAAAACAAAAGATGATCCAGCAACAGACAAACACAAAACAGCTCTGTTATACCATGATTCAGCAACAAGTTGTCAGCTATAACAGATGTATTTTGCACACTCAGACATAGAGCATGACTTCAATAAACAACTCCTTTACACTCATAGATAAAATGATGAACTATAAACACTGGTGGCCACATCTGTATAAACCAGGTATGTTAACATGTTAACATTATTATAAAGATTATAATAATGTATAGGTAAATAGCTTAAGATTCTATTCGATGTCAAATCTGCAATATATATTGAACCAGTTATGACTCAATATGTTTCTCATAGAGGGACGAGTGACGATTTTCATTGCATTCAACATTCCATTGCATTGAATGTCCCAAAGGTGCAGTTCCTGTGCAGCTGTGTTTATCCTTCTGGTGCCTCTGCTGGTCACTTGTTGTCTCCACATTTGGTTTGTTTACCAGTACACAGAATAACAGAACGTCTTTAAATGCATGATTATGACCTGATGAGGGAGAAAAGCTGTTACAGAGTTGTGCTGCCAGCCTGATCCGCACCGCTATGTATCCCAGCTTGCTTTGCACAGCGAAGCGTCTGCTTGCACTACACAATGAACCAGGGCCAAATTTCATCCATGTCAGGTTGAGGGCAGTGGGTGATGGTGGTGGCTGCACTTGAGATGATGATGCATGTGTCGCCGTTTTATACTTGTATATTTGTTGCGCCGGTAAATTGGACACAGTCCACTTTTTAGATGGAAAAAAAAGGTGTTTAAAGTATTATACATCTGTTCATGCTACCTGATCAGGCTTAACTGTGACTTAAGGGATTAACACCAAAACCTCAGGTTGTTATGAAAAGAAAGCCGATACACTTAAAGGCTCTATGCAAGAATAATACTCACAACAACATCTGAAAAGAGGAATCATATCAGTCTATGTGTCATCACAAACAAACACTAATATTGTGATACAGAAGGGCCTTGTGTGAACCTTCACTCTCTAAGCCTCATTGCACCACACAAATGTCATGTTAGCACGATTGTTTTTTTGTCTGTAAATGCTTTTCCACTCTCATCTCTTTGTGGTTATCCAGCAAGCCCAGAAACAGATCAGTGCATGCAGCTCTAAATAAGGAAACAGCTGATCAGCCTGGTTTTGAGAACACTTCTCTTTTGAGTGCAGCACATTTTCAGAACTGCTCATGTAGCAACATGATTTTCCCCTTTGAGGAGCACGACTTTCAAAATGACACATCGCTTTGCCTGTCTTCTTTTTTTTTTTTTTTATCTTTCTTCTCAGGATGCAAAAGGATCTGAGAGATGCTGTAGATCTGAGATAGAGGGCGAGTCAGTCACACACACATGTTGCTTCTGCACGTGTACAGACAACAAACAACATGTTTAGGAAAGACGCTCTCATGTCTGTGCATGACCTAGTTAGCAATGACGTTTGGTCTAAGGTATAATCTCAGCCTGAATATCAAGCTTTAAATGCTTTTTATGTGGTGAGAAACTTCTGCTGCAGGAAGCACAATTAAAAGCATGTCTTGCACTTTTTACTGCTTTGCGCTTCAATGCATACAAATAAAAAAAGTAGACTCAATGTTTCATGACTTGACAGAAATCATCTATGTAGGGCGTCTGTGGCTCTGCGGTAGAGATCTCAATTGGAAGGTCTGGGGGGTTTGATCCCCAGCTACAGCTGCTACATGTCCGATGTGTCCATGGGGAAGACAATTAACCCCAAGTTGCTCCTGCTGATTTGTCGGTGGGGTGTTAATTTGTATGAATGGATTAGTTAATGCTGATGGCCACTTTACATAGCAGCCTCTGCCATCAGTGTGTGAATGAGTGTGAACGGGTAGGAGGGAGAAGTCAGTAGACTAGAAAAGCGATTAACAAGCTTTAGTCTAGTCCATTACACATTTACTGTTGTAATTGAAAACATGCATTTCATCGTCTAAAAATCATTAATCTATGTTTCTTAAGGCTGTATTTGTAATGCAATAGCAATTTGTTGATTTTATCATATTGTATGATCGCATCATATTGTATAGTATCGTATCGACTTGTATAGTACCGCATCATATTGTATGGTATTGTACTGTTTAAGTTAAGTTTATAGTTGCATTAGTCACATAGACAACTGAATCAGCAGTTAGTTATATTATCTTACCAGGATTAAATTGATGCGACACAAGAGATACACATGGCCTACTGACACAGATGCATGCCACGTTACTTGCTGAAATGCCGATGTTTGTCAACAGGGCCGATATAAGCACATACCCATGTTCAACCAATATGTCTGTGCATCCCTGCCATCTATCCCCTAAAGAAACAACAACTGCACATGAAGTGCCTTCAGTGCTGTCTGCAGCTGCTGAAGCTCGTTGCCTTTGAACTCCCTCAAAAGACAATTCAGCAACTAAAAGCCCCTCTTCTCTCTAATTACCGCTTCTCTGTATTACAGGGCAGTCATAGAAATCTTAGTTTGAACTACTTTGCAAGTGCTTTGTAAATGGTAGAATCAGGGCTGGCTTTTAAACAGGAGCTGGTCTCTGGACTGGATCATGCTGCTAGTGAAGCTGCTGCCTTAAAACCCTCTATAAGACACATCATTAACCAGTAATATTTATAATGTATAGCCAAGTTAGGGAAGAAGATAAGGGGAATAAAAAAGTGCAGGTTTCATCAGACGTTTCACCACCTATTGTTGCTTTTAGCACTTTCTTTTAAATGTAATTCATGCAAGAGAAATGCATATGCATGCTTGACTGCAATAAACTGCTCATGGCATATTAACCATGAGGTTTTCATGTCAAAATATGCAGGAAAGTAATTTCTCTTTGCAGGAAACCACAAGAAGTTGGAGTAATTTGGGGAATCCTGCTTCAGCTTTGAAGGGCTAACAAATTAGCGATGGAAAAACAGAGTTGCCCGTCCATCATGACATCCAATATACTCCAGGTTTTTGTTTTGCACTTTGGGGGTATTTAAAGCACAAGGCCCCGTGTCCACCTAGCGTCTTTTTTCAATTGTTTTCAATGAGAAGAGAGCGTTCACAGCAGAAAGCGGCCGCCTGAAGTAAAAGTGCTTCGCCCAGCGTCTTTTCTTCCGAGCGCTCTGCCTTTTTATTGTGGCCGCTCCGAGCGCTCCAGTTGAAAATCTCTCAACTTTTCAGAAAGGTGCTGTTGACGTCACCGGCGCTCTTTTCCAAATGTGTGATATTCCCTGTAGTTTTGCCGCCTATGGATTGTGTCTTGTACCCACATCCTCTTTGCTCTGCGTCTGATCGGGAAAGCTGTTCTCAGCGCACAAACGCTTCTTGCAAACACTCCCGAGAGCACCGCCAGCACTTTTCTGCCCCAAAAAAACGCTAGGTAAACACGGGGCCAAAGACAATATATGGTATTTTTGTGACGTCCCAGACTTCACAAGTTGGGTTTCTACACCTTTCTTTAGTTTCCCAACATTGACACAAAATGAAAAAAAAACAAGAGAAAATGTAGGTTAAGATATCCAGGCCAACAAATAACTGTTCGACTGACCTGCTTCTATTTTCAAGCGAGGCTAGATTCGCTACAAGCGCTTCACTTGACCTATATCTGTGGATACAAAAGGTAAGCATACGTGTCTCCTGAAATAGATGGGAGCGACTGATCAATTCACTTCAGGAAATAGAGCAATAGTTTGTATTGTGCACATCCGGCTTGTGCAGGATAAGAGGGACAGGCACAGTGAGTCATTCTGCAAGGCATGTTTTTTATAGTATAACCACTAGATCGAAACTTATTCTTCAAAAACAGGTGAAGCTATTAGTCATACACTACGAGGATGAATAAGTAGGGGGCAATATGGAATGGAGGAGTGAGAAAATATCACCTGGATGCAGCAATTTAGAAAGTGCCAACGCATACACCACATATACATAAAGGTAAACACACTCACACCTCAATGCGTAGGAAGTTTGGTAAGCGGTTCCACTCCTCAGGCTGTGTGTATGTGTGTGTGTGTGTGTGTGTGTGGGGGGGGGAGCATGTTTTGTGGGTTAGTAGGAGTTGGTGTTTGTGCATGTCCGTTAGTATATATGAGAAGGGAAAGGGGAGTGTTTTAAAGGGAAGTGGATTAACAGCAGGATACAAGAGAGACGATCTCAACAGCCATCTCATACGCCTGACTAGAGGGGGACAAAAGACATATGAGAGAGAGAGAGAGGGGGAGAGAGAGAGAGCAGATGATGGGGGCTAACAAGAAGAAAGATGTAAAAGAGAGGGCAGATAAAAAAAAGAAGAGGAACAGCAGCTTATAAAGAAAAATATCTTCTTTCAGCTCCTTAGCAATGTTGCATAACAAGAGGGTCATGTTTCTATTGGTTTGATAGAAATAAAAGTATTTCTTGTGTTTTTGCTTGTTTTTTTACTTTCATTTAGTTCCACACTAATCAGAACAGGCCTTGCACAGAGAACAAGAGCAATTGACTTACAAATAGCTTGTTTACAGGCCATGGTGTTGATAACATGTCATCCCCCCAAGGTTAAAACTAGCCTAAAAACAAAGCTCATTCCAATGGATTCGATAAGCAAGTAAGATGTGTTTGCAGACTTTGCCAACATTTTTCACTTTGAAGCGGTCAAAAGCATAACGAAATTACTGGACATGAGCGTCAACGAGAACTCACTGTGCGAAAGAACATTCAGGTCCTCAAAACACAATTAAATACTCTCTGTTAAACCTTTTAAATCCTTGCTGCAAGGGGTTGTTTCCAGTCAGCGTCTGGATTACATGTATTACCTCAGTACCTGCAAACTTTGGCACACGTTGGTTTGGCTAAATGTTGCTCAGTTGGGAAATCTCTCTCATTTTATAACATGGATTAAACAAAACAGAGCCAAGACTGAAGTGTAAAAGGCCACGAGAGGTGATATGGAATGATTGGATGAGGCTGAGCTGATGTGTGAGGGGACTGTGCACATTTATGAAAGCCCCGTAAAGCCCTGTTCACACATGCATAACACTCATAAAAGATTTCCCAAACAATTTTAGGGAGCGCTGCACACATGAACATAAACAGTTCTTTTTTTTTCTGACAGCCCCCTTTTAAAATGTCCTCAGACGTCATGATGAGAAGATGTGTGAACACAGAAGAGAAAATTAACTCCAAGTGAGTTTCCCACTTTACAGTTTATGTTTCAAAGTTTCATTTCCACCGTGAATAAGCCAATTACACTTTACAGTGATAAAAGTTAAAAACTATCATCAGCTTACTTGGTGCGTAGTTTTCAAGTCACAGCTTCAGAGAAAACTTCCTGCTGTGGTCAAGCTGATGTTCTCTAGCAATTTTCAGGAATGCATGCATGTGTTGTAAAGAGTGTGTGATTTGCTTACTTTTGCACAGAACACACATGCACAAAACTGCACAGTTTGAGTGGAGAAATTCTGTAGAAGAGATGCACCAGATACACATGCACAACAGCACAAATAGACATGCATGTGTGCAGCCACTCATGCATATGCAACAAGTTAAGATTATCTGCTTTTAGTTACAACTGACCAGAGAAAACCAGATCTTATGGCTACCTCTCACCTGAATACCATGGATTATCTGTCTGCATTGTTGAGGACAGCCAAGGCAGCCTTAATGTAGAGCAACAGGAATAGGAAACGTGTCCCTTTAAGTGGATGACAGCGCAGTAAATATCCCCTAAGATGTGTCTTTGGGAGCTTTATTCCAAACTGGGTCTGGAAACGTTTATTTTTGGAACCTCAGTTCCTTTTTAAGGTGACTCTTTCGTCTATTTCCAGCTTGCTAAAACTCGTGGTTTCCATCTGTGGCTACCAGGGCTTCTAAATCAGGCAACGTCTAAACTTGTCTGAGCGTAATCGATTCCATGCTGGGGCTGGAATTATCTCATGTGATTGAGGTTATGCAGAAGTCCTGCAGCAAGAGGTTAGCTTTTGTTGAATAATGCCTTTTTCTCAGGACTGCTTTCAGTATTAAATGTGGACAGAACATCATGTAATTTGTCGGTACTAATGGAAACTGCAAGTTCTGACTGCATGTCCTGTTACTCAGAGTTGTAATTGTGAGCTTTAGAGGCTGCAGATTGCAAAATAACAGGTTTTTGTATGTGACAGTTATCGCCCATTTAGTTGTATGACTGTCTGTCTGCACAGTTTTCAATTTTCAGGTTTTGGTTTTGTGCTTCCTGATCATTCAGATATGAACGCCGTGTCATTTACAGATTCTCCTATGAGTGTTTGTCTGTGTCTGACTCAGATTATAGGATCCTTCGCAGGGTGGAGATCAGTTTGATTCAGACATAGAGACGGCTAAAAAGTAAAGAGACTTGTAGATGAAAATGAAACATACTCATTTTTGAAGCACCGACTGACATGAAAAACACCATAATCTTGAAAGAAAAACCCTCTCATTTGTGTTACAACATAACCTCTTCTGTCACAATGAAACCTTTTTCAGACAGGGTGGATATAACTTCAGTCTGTGTGAAGTGTCTGGGCAGAGCAGGCATACATGTGCATGGAAATTCAGCGGCGTTGGGTGTGTGTGTGTGTGTGTGCTTGTGAACAGTCTGTTTGCGGGAGTGTGTGAAGAATGAATTGTCTATGTGCCAGACACTTGAACGTCACCAAGTCCATCACCCAGGCATCTAAAAATCGAACAAGACACAATGAAAACACAACACAGGTCAGCAGAAACAGATGCAAAAACTGAGTAAAAACAGACCTGCAGAAAAGCATAAAATCAGGCTTCTTTTTTGTAAATCTACTGTTGTACAAAAGAAAAACTGCACACGTGTGACTGCATGTCGACATACAAAGCGCAGCTGCAGATTTGAACATGCAAAGTCAACTAACAAAAGACGGAGCATGTTATGTTGCATTCCTGCACCCACACGCGCAAACAACATGGGAAAAACAGTGGGTTGGAAAATGCATTTTACAGCTCTGCAGGCTGACAGACAGAGAACAGCAGATCTAAGCTGCAGTGATAAAGTGCCCTCAGCTGTCAGGAGACTGTGCACTCAGGGTTTATGTCCTGCCTCAACCCTTTTTTAATAGACTGAACAAGACCTTACACAACCTGTGCTTGTTTACAGCTGAAGCCGATGCATTCTGGAAGCCTCTGAAATTCTTTATGCAACAGGAAAGGGAAATAAATAGGCAGAAATATGATACACTTTCTAGAATCTAGTATGTTATGTGCACTTCAAAGCTTTCTCTTCAAGGAAGCATAGAGCTTCAGAAACAAGATAAATTGAATCAAATTAAGCACTGGTTCTATCATCTCCTTTCTAAAGGTCTATTTATGACTTTGGTTGAAAGGAAGCTCAGCGTGCGCCTCCCTACAAAGGGCCCCTTTTTTTCTGGGCTTTGTTTCTGTCTATGCAGCTATCACCTTCTGTCTTGGATGATTAGATGGAGAACTTCTGCTAATGGGATTAGCCGGCTTTTCCACCTGCCACAGCATTATGGGTAAAAAGGAGCATCTCTTAGAAGTAAGCAGATCCCCTCTTGCGGTCTTAAAACTCCATTTCATTAGCTTAGAGGTGCAGCTGACTGTGATACTGCTGTTACTGTTAGTCGGACAAATACGGCAACAAAGAGAGTCGCTTTTACTTGTGTGTGTGTGTGTGTGTGTGTGTGTGTGTGTGTGTGTGTGTGTGTGTGTGTGTATGTGTGTGTATGTGTGTGTGTGCAACAGAGAGATTACAAGGTAGGGAATTGGAGAGACAGGGATTAAAAACAAAGTGATACTTTATTGATTTTTTTGTGTGGTAAAACTCTCTTTACACGTCTCATGAAGATCAGAGGTGATGGTTCTCATGTTGGTAAGGACTTCTTCAAGTGAACTTCAGCAGGACAGATGCGTTCTGGTCTCTGAAAAGGAGCCCACCCTGCGGCTTTAAAAAGAGGTTGTGTCGTCTAGCACTGATTCTCAGAGGGTGCTGGATGTCTGTGGTTGACATCGGGGGCCACCTGCGATCTTGTGTGTGGGGAGCGACAGACCGACCACCTGACCCACAGAGTCACACTGCAGCCTACAAAACACACACAAAAACATGCACATGTAGACGCAAATCACAAACAGGCATAACATAAAAACTCCCCTGAGAAACACTTTCACATATGCACATACACACACAAACACACACACACACACACACGCTCTAAGTTGCCCTTTCACTTTGTCGTAAACAAGCAGATGTTCCTTATACTACACTAGAAAAGCAGGCCATCTTATCATGTAGCCTTTTAATCATGCATATTATCTGAGCAGATAACCCTGAATATGCATTTGAAGTCTCATGAGGAATCACAGTTGAGTGGTAAACAGAAGTGGAGGAATGTCCATGCAAATGAAGCCAAATCATGCGTCAAATCCTGCTGATTCAGAGGCACACAATCCTTCATTTCAGACGGATGCGGTGTTATTCTGCCTCTGGATACGGAGGTCTGCATATCAAGAAATGGTCAGGAGGAGAAGAGCTTGCGTCAGCTATGTGATCTGGGAGAAAAGGAGAATGAGTCAGCTTGTCCTCTGTAGAATACACAGCACATAGTACAGTGATGTGAGTCAGGTAGTCAGGAATCAAATATTGAAATATGATATTAAAAAATGAGACTGTTATACAGTGTGGATGTGATTAAGTTAGTTTCGAACAAGGAAAATAATTCTACATTACGTGAGTTTTACAGGTGAAATCTGAATGTCAGGTGAAATATGTTCTCTGTATTAATAGGCTAAAGTATTTTCTAGTAAAAAAAAGTTTAAAAAGAAATGAATACCTGTGTGACAAACAATGACTATCCATAGCACACTGAACATAACTTTATTGAAACTTTATTGTGAGCGAACAACATGTTTCAAGGAAGCTGAGGAAGCCACAGGCGATATGTGTTACTCACTTACAATAAAGTTACAGTACAGTCATTTTCAGAGTGCCACAGATTAATGATTCATTTTTCAATTTTGAAACCTGTCTTGATGCCATGGCAACAACAATAGAAGTCTGTTGCACTCAATAACAGGTTTTCCTGTTTTAACTTATCAAAATTGCATAAAAATTCATGCACACTGTCTAATTTGCATTAATATGTCGGTAAAGTCCACACAGGTGTAGTGGTCATGCTGTCAACTCACAGAAAGAAGGTTCCTGGTTCGAAACTCTCGTCAGTCAGGGCCTCTCTGTGTAGATTCCCTTCGAATACTCCTGCTTCCTCCCACGGTCCATACACATGCTCATTAGGTTAATTGGCACCTCCAAATTGTCCATAAGTGTGGATGTGTGTGTGGCTGGTTGTATGTCTCTATATGTCTGGTGACCAGCCCATGGTGTACAATGCGTCTCGCCCAATGACAGCCTGGATCGGCTCCCGACCTTCACAACCCCAAAAGGGATAAGTGAAATAAGTAATGGATGGATTGTTGCAAGGTTTCGGCTCTCACTGCTCTCTCTCTCTCTCTCTCTCTCTCTCTCGCTTTAGCTTTTGGCAGCTTACATTAAATAATATATCTGAAGATCTTTTTTTGTTGTTGTAGTTTCAGTAGTTTCTGATAGATAGTCTAGATAGTTTCAGAGATTGTAGTTTCAGAGATTATACCGTTTTAGAGAATAGAGTTTCGAAAAGTATTGAAGTATCACAATTTTGACGACTTTTAAATGGGCTGGGCTTAAAATAGCACCTTGTTTTTGTCTCCTGACCACTTATGGAGATTTAGCCTTCATGCATTCACACTTTTTCAAAGAGCATTTATCCAGAAATCATGCAACTATAACCATTCAGTCACACAATATGGGGTTGGTATCATTAACAAGCGTTATTTGACATAGATATAGGAGGAGCAGGGATCAAATGTTAATCTTTCAACTGGAGGATGAAAACCTGCTCTACATCTGAGCCACGGCAGCCCCTTATGTGGATGTGCGAGGCATTTTTATATGCATGCATCTGGTTTTTGGATGTCTTAAAAGCCAATGCAAACTTGTTTTTTTTAATGTAAAACCTGTGTATGTAAGTCAATGTTATTGTACAACTAATAATAGTCAGAATAATATGCAGCTTCATATCAGACAGATATGAAGCAGAGGGGCTTCTGTGTTTGTAGATTGTTTATCCTACCCTCTTTTCTATCTCTTGCTTAATAAACTCAGCTCACACAGATATGTAAAAGGTAAACAGAGGACACAAAGAACTGGAGCATGCGCTTCCTAGACCACCGTGCTAGGTTCTCTATGCTCTGTGGGGTCCCATTACTCATAATTCCTGTGAAATTTTATGTCTGGAACGAAGTGCTGCGTAAAAACAACAAGAGCAGCGGGACAATTTGGATGGAAAGACGAAAGAGTGGGAGGAAAAGTACATGCTGGTCTGGGGGGGATCAGTTTTGGAGTCATCTTTAGATGAGTGTGGGCAGGGAACTCACAGTTATCCACAGTGCCATTGAAACAGCCTTTTCTATCCTCCAGTGCTCACGTCATCTCCTCTGCAAGCAAGCAGATAACCCCGGAGACAAAGGGGTTTCCTGTCCGTCAGATAATCATCACACATTACACTCACTTCCTCCTCCCTGCCAGCCACACTGACTGCCAGAGCAGGAGAGCCTAACAGGGTCACAGAAGCTGATTCAGGGCCAGTTTTCACTTCTTCTTCAGGGTCAGTGTGAGCTGACTCTCAATCTGAGTCAATAAGGGGCCATGACTGGTGTGAGCAGACAGGTCAAAAGCCAGGGATCATCATACTCCATTAGAGGGGTCAATCCAATGGGGACCTTTGTCTGTTTGGCACTCTGCCATTGAGTAGACACCAATATGTCACTGAAATCTTGGTAACCTCTTCTGGTTTGAGGCTTTAACTTGAAAAAAAAGAAGAAAAGGGAAACATTTAATATTCATGCTTAATTTAAAGCTCCTGTGAGGAGATCTTAGCTGGTTATGAAGCAGCAGAAATAGCCTTTGTTTACTTTTTCTCTGTACCAGAGATTTTCCATGACTGTTAAAATAAAGCAGGAGGAGATTTGTAAAAACAAAACTAATTACACGTTCACTGGAGAAAATCATGTAAGAGATCAGATTTACTGCTTTGTCCACAGGGGTCGCCAAAATCAATGCAGCCAAAAGTTCCTCACAGGAGCTTTAACGTTAAATTCTTCCTTATTGTCAAACGTGTTCAATGTTATTAGTAGATATGAATATGAACAAACAGAGATGTTCCAATACCAATTTTGATAATACCAATTCCTCCTCCTGTCTGACAGCGATAGTTAAACAAAAATAATTCAGTTTTAATGCTATAGTATCAGAATGAGATTACCCAAATCTAGAGCTGTTTCTACATATGAACTCCCTGAAATATGTAGATAATTTCAAGAGGACTGCTCCTGAAAGTCTCCCGACCTGGCTGTTCACATTTGCACCTCAAAGCAGGAAACAGCTCAAGTCGAACTCAAATCATGAATGTAATATGACCGCTATCATTGTTGGCAGAAGAAAGGAATTCTAACCTTAAAACAAGTTGAGCAATTGGACAGAAGCTAAGTTAACGTTACCGACAGCTTGGCTTGCGGCCCAGCCTGACCACCTGTGTTGCAAAACAATATCCTAGAAACCCTGATTTCATCATGAAACAACTTTATTTAGGTGTTTAACCATTTTAATAACCTTACTTAAGACTATAAAAAGTAAAACCTTAAAATGCAAGATTATTTCACAATTAGCTAAGATGTTGCTAGCTTTTGCGCTAACTTCTTTCTTAGCTAATAGTGCACTGTTCCTCTTCACCGCTTTCAAATAGTAGATGCTTGCAAACAGCCATAGTATCATATTGCTGTGTACCTACGATTGTGAAGAACAAGATAGTGGTCTATTTAGGGGAGGCTAAATAATGATGGGACTGGACAAGTGTGTTGACTATAGCACACTCACTGATATCTGAGCCTGCATTTAGGGTAGTACTGGAGCCATTTCAACTATATCTATCAGTATTAAAACAACTCTATAAAGATTTGATTTCATATATTATAACTATATGACAAACTAAGAGCACAAATCAATGTGACAGCTGCACTTTCAGTGTGGGTTTGTGTTGGTGAGTGATGTGTGAGAAAGACAGAAACCAACCGCCACCTGTGGGGGGATTCCTCCACTGACGGAAGCTCCACTTTGCTCGGCATTCACTTCGCAACAAGACATCATGGACACCCCCACTGACGTTGTTTTGAAAGTGTTTTCCATCCTACATTTAATTTTTTAATTGGAAACCTCAAAACTAATTTGTCAGATTTAGTTTACACATTAAAACAAGCTAATATTTAAACCGTTGGATGCATTTCAGTTGAGACTGAATCTGTTTGTGCATGAAATGAAGTGACGTTATTATCTGCTGCCAATTCTCACCACAAGCTACCACACATGCTGACGATCCCACACACACACACACACACCCACCTGGGGCTGAAAGCATCCAAGAGAGAAAGAGCCGTGAGTCATATGGCCGACTGCCACAAGGTTCTCTCCCTCTCACTCTCAACCCTGCACCATGTGGTCTGGCCATGCTTTAAGATGCTTCACTTTACACACTCTGACTCACCCTGCTTTTCAGACTGAAAAGGTCACTCTGATAGACTGCTCGTAAATGCACCAATTAGGACTACTTGGCTAGAGAGAGTAGCTACTCTCACTACACTGTAGCTGTAGCAATAGCTGTACCATGTGGGAAAGACAGAAGAATAGTGAGAGAGAGATATGAAGAGATCAAAAGGTCAGATTGTTTACTGACAAGGTGCTTTTGTGCTTGGCTTCGCTGAAGAAAAATCGGTCAGATCGTTCAGTCATATACTGCTGGCTCACTTTGGGTTTGAATCAAGAAAAGCTGGGTATTTCTCAAGAACAGTAATTCTGGTACATTTCACCTTTGCAGAAACATGACAACACACAACACATCATTTGTGGGCTACAATTTTTCGCTCGTGTGAACTGCCTGTTAGCACGTAGCTGCTCAATAAGCGGATATTGTGATAAGAGCTGTGGCTGTGGCATTTTACACGGTAGCTAATCTACTAAACCGTAATTTGCAGACTAACAGTCATGAACTTGAATGAATGTAATGGAAGTATCAGCAAAATTACTTTAAAACATATGGCTTCATGAGATAATGAATGCATGGAGGCTATTGTTAACATTGCTAATGGATAATGTTTACTCGTTACATGTTTTAAGCAAACAATTTTGGTCTGTTGAACATCCTGAAAAGGGGGCAGATGTTAACAACTCTCTGTTATCCCAAGATCAATACTCATCAATAAGAGGGTTTTTTTTTAGACCTTTTAGACCACTTCACAAGACAAATACATTATTGAAATAACGAGCATTAAACACATGGATGACTTAAACAAGGGCTCATGAAGCTGTGTTTGCAGTGCAAGATCAGGATGCAGGTGTTGTTTCAGTCCTCTGATGTTAGGGTAATTTTGTGGGTGCTCTTGATATGTCAGGTTTTAAAATCCACGCCTCAGCCTTAAGTTGAAGTTGCATTTGAAGTTGCAATAGGACGCCATATTGGCAAGTAAGTGCAGATAAGAAGAGACATTTCAGCATGGTCGTTTCCTGCCATTCCCATTTTGATTTAATTCCTGGAAGCCGGAGTGAAATATTCTTCTTCAAGGGGGCCTGTTACTCACAATATATCATCTTTGTAACAATGTGAGGCACATGAGGGGATTAAATGAAACATGCACTCCCTGAAACACTAATTACAGTCTTTTGCAGAAAATGTCCCTCCATAGAACAGTTGCTGTGGTGACTAAGACAGGCACTGTGCATCATGGAGCTCATGTTCAGCACGAGTTGAGCTGGACAGAGTGCCTGCTGCCTCCTCAAAGGACTGAAGGCCAAACTGCTCATCCTTACACCACGATACTCCACCGCTCTCTGTTCTTTCACTTCTCACAGCGCGCTATTATATTATCTGTCCTTTTCTTCTTCTTCTCCTCTCACCCTGACTCACTGCCCCCCGGGGGAAATGAGGGGGGTAACTGTGAATCATCCCCGCGGGTATGAGAAAGTGTGTGTGTGTGTGTTTGTACATGTGCGAATCATAGGTGACTGTGTGATTCAGGCGTGTGGGCTGTGAAACCTGAGAAGTAGGCAGAGAATGAGAGGAGCAGCAGCAGCATGAAACAGACAGTAAAGGGCAGAGACCCTTCTCCTCTTGTCCCCTTTCTCCTCCTCTTCACCCGGGGAGATGCAACAGCTGCACCACACACAGAGCAGCACCACTTAACGGACACACAATGCACAAGATGCATTTGAAATGTCTCATAAAACAGCATAAAAGGCACAAGACTTACATGTGCATGCTCCAGAACAACATTATATCTAAAAATGTTGCTTAACCAAATGTTACAACAGCTGTCTAGCAGTCCCTCCAGGAAGTTTCAAAGTCATAACTATTTACTGTAACTCAACCAATCCCTGTGAATTCTGCACCACCTAGCTATATTATTCTGCATTTTTGACCAAATCACCTGCTTACAGCCCCGTGCATCACCAAATTCAAATATCCTTAATGTCTTTGGAATGTGGCATGTTGACGACTCTTCCTGCAGACACAGCTCCAATCTCTTTCAGAGCTCTCCTGATCCAGTCTCGATCTTCAGTGTTTTTGTAGAGTTTGTACAGTAGATCTATAATAACAGAAATCAAATACTTGATTTTTTTGTGTGATTATTCATCCGCAGTTCCATGTCAATTTGTTAGCCTAGCCATTTTCTCATGCCTTGTAAGTGGTGCAATGGATCCCCAATCCCATGGTTCCATCAGATCACAGATTTGTGTCATAGACAAAAAGATAGTATTGAGAAATCTGAGTACAAAACGCTGTTCTATAAAAAGTGGAATCATTTCATTTACAGTATTTTTTTACCCACCAACAAAGATAATCAACATTAGAAAAAACAACTTTGCTGCATCTATAAGAACAAGCTTTGAGCTTTCACAATGTTGAACATGTCACATCATCGCACCATTCCTTTAGCTGATCATGTACAGGCTTCTTTTTCTATGAACTGTGAATCAGACAAAACAAACAGGGAGCTTGTGTTTAAGGACTATATCTTCTGTTTTTGAACCCAACACAGCGCTCTATAATGGAGTTTGCTTGGTTAAGTTTACAACTAAAGACAAAGCCTGCTGGATAACGTTACTAAAGTTACGTGACAGGCTGTTTTCACACGCTGCTACCAGCTGACACCTGCATGATACATGTAAACACAGTGAGAGTGAGAGGAGAAAAGTGGAAGCTCAGTTTGACTGACAAAAGTCAGCAAAAAATGTTTTCAGAAAAGCCGAATTATCTTTCTACAGCAGATCGTCATGGCGCCTACATGCACTAATTAAACCCTGCCTTCTGTTCACTGACACAGGTATTTATTTGGAAGAATATACTTTACAAATTGATCATAGGATCACATGATGCGGTCCAAACTGTGGCGGTGATTCAAACGGATCACAGAGCATTACTGTGTTTTGCCGCTAATGCCTTGTGTTAAGTTTATTTACCAATCAGAGGCTGTGCTCCTAACTTTCCACTAGCTAGACACTCAGTTATTGTTGTGTGGCAGTGGCAGCATCATAGACCGGACGAAACATGGACGTAGTCTTAGTGTCATCCAATGGTTTCTAAAGAAGTGTTTTGAAGTCCAAAGATGACAGTTGGAAATGATGTCTTAACCTAATGTTGGATATATCTAGCAACAGGCAAAGAGCTAGAGCAGAGGCGGGCCCTTAAGACAGAAGGAATGTCAGACGACAAATTTATTTCGCAGCAAATACAGAGCTTAATTCAAGTGTTTGTCCAAGTCGCTTCCAGTGGAATTGCAGTGTGCTATACACTTTTAAAAAATACTGAAATGAACATAACTTGCATTGAAGCTTTTTCTCTTTTTTACATTATGTGCAATCATCTGTTGTAGGCTGCTGCAGAGACTAATCAATGATCACTGACCATCAACCCTCTCCTGCTGCTGCCATTACACAGCCATTCACAGGTCCAGTTTGCACTTAGCCAGGGCAGGGTTAATGTGTCTTTACGGGGCAGGACAGCTGTCTAGTCCCTCTTACACAGCCCCGGGGACAGCACAATTACAACACAAGGACCGACCTCTGACCCGCTGACCCTTCATTCTGCTACTGATTGACCTCTGAACTCTCATTGACGGTCCAGCGTGTGGCTCTTTAATAGGGAGAAGAATGAGGTGGAGGCCCTATGTCTGTACAATACTCTGAACTAAAATGATACTGCAGTTTTTTTCCAACCAGAAGTTATTATCAGTCAATGTATTTTTTGTTTAAGTCATACATGACCAGTGATGCCTTAGACTTTCTTACTGTATGTCACTTGATGCATGGTCCTTTATATTCCATCATAATATGTTATTACCCATCATTTTCATTTATTTTTTTCTAATAATAAGATATAATCTAAACCTATCGCTGGATGAGTCTCTCAACAAACAATGAAACCACATCTCTGTGTTGTTAGAATTAAACTGAACACCTTTCAAAAACAATGGTACGACAAAAACCTACACCACTTGACACTGCGGAGCTACAGAAAAGTTTAATTTGGCTAACATTAGCATTCACTGGCTAATCAAACCAGGTTACTATGGTGCGCTTATGCTAACGCAAGAAAGCTAGCATTAGCTGGCCTCGCACCACTGTACAGTAGGCTCAGTAACATGAGTAGTTAGCTTTAGCTCACGTTCACCTCTAAATGAAGTCATTAAACAGCTGAAACTGAGTTTTAGACAGACAGCAGATTTCTCTCAAACTCAGATTTAAAGAGAACACATCTGTCCTGGCCACTAACATACTTGACATTATACGTTGTGTTGCTGTTATTTTGATCGAACATAACTCACGTTAAGCAAAGTTTATTTGTGGGGGAGGGGAAGGCCATGTAGTTGGTATTTTATCTAGAATGGTAACCTGCCTAAAAACATGCTTTTTGTTGTTTCAGTATCTTTAGATCTCATTCTCTGCGTTTATTTTCTCCATTTATTATTTGTGTACGCATGCCCCTACAGAACGATTGAAGAATAATCTCCTTCAGCATGTAATAATTCACTGGTAAATGAAATTGGACTTTGGTATTTCTAAATATTAGGTTCCTACTGAAAGAGAGTTCAAAGTAAAACATAAGCAGAACATGTGACACATTAAGTAAAGGTTTTTTTCATTGTACAAAGTCAATTTGAAAAGCTGATAAGCTTTTCTTCAGAATGTGGGAGGAAACCAGCCCACAGCAAAAAAAAACAAACTCAAACCCAACATGAAGAGAGCTTCAAACTCTGTGACGTGAAAGCACCGACCACTGAATCACCTTTCCTGCCAGCTGTCTGCTTTGCTGCTATGATACCTAACACAGTGAGCAGATTCTGACTGTTTGATGGGAGATTTTGCACTCCATGCATGATAAGGTGGAACAAGCGTGTGAAGTTTTTCCCCCAAAGGTTTGTGAGAACAGGTCGGTTATGTGTACATAGAGAGAGAACGGCACACATGGCATTGTGGGTAGGAAGGCACACTCAAAGCAAACAGAGCAGGGATTGCAGTGATCCTGTGAACGATTACGCAGAAAATGCGTTACAACATTTGCTATTTACTCCAATGTTGTGAAATGGAAATGGCTTATGCATAACCATATATGAAGACACGTGTTTACACCTACCACAGCTTGCTTTAGCCATTTCCATGGCATGTGTTTTGATGTCTGCAGCTCTCTTCTGAATGCAAACTATGCTCTACATGCAAGGACAACATTTCTTTCTAGCATCCATCTCAGCAATCATCAAGTGATCATTCTGCAAACATTGTACATAACATCTTGGGCAATCATGCATGTCCTGTACTCTTCCCTCGCATATAACATTTCAAGCATTGCAAGTACTCTGCAATCAGCTCTGCTCCATCCAGTGACCCCTTTAAATAGGACTCTGTTTTAAATTCTAAACAACCAACTGGCCAAATAGAGAGAGCCAGCTGCAGATACCATTATTGCAGTGCAGCCCATATCGAGCGGAAGCAATATCACAATGTTCTCTGACCCAAATCCAATTTCTCATGCCTTTTGTCGAAGCAGCATTGCTTCTTATGAAGACTTTTTTATTTTTTTCAAACGTGTTACAGGCACATGCTTCAAAAAACAACCTGTCCTTCCAGGTGGCTATTTCCAGAGTATCTCCATTTGAACCCCCGCTATAAAAGAAAGTCACGAGAAGTCACAGGGACATTTAGTCTCTTCGTCAATTCAGCCAAGCTCTCATAAAGTGTGCTGCTCCTGTCGACTCTTGCAAACTTATCACTGCAATTTATGGAATAGTCACTTGCAAATGATTTCTCTTTTTTATTGGTACAGCACTTTTCAGGGGTTTGCTGTTACAATGGTTATATATAGTCTGCAGCCTTCTTGTCATCATTTCAGGGGTATGACACCAATATAGCTTCTCGGGCACAGAGGGATAGGAAATGTGCTGCTGGTAATATTAAGCTGTTACTGTAATAGCGAGTGACCAGATGAAAAGAAATGGCTGTGCACTTTTACTGAAAACAAATCATAGCCAGCTTACATTAGAGGCCAGAGAGAGAAATGCAACCTCACAGTGCTTTCTAATAGCTATTGATCTCCTTTCCTGCTCTCTTTGGAGAACATCATTAACTATGTGAAAGTGTGTGAGTGCGTGTGCACGATGAGTCGAGTGTTTTTGCAAGTGCAACGGGCCCTGTTAAGTGCGTGTGTTGGTGTTTGCAGGTGTTGCATGTGTGTGCCCCTGTGTCATCTATTGTCTTGGGTTGCATGGGGGCACAAGGTGCCAAAGCAGACACACAGTGTTGCTCTAGCCTTGTGTTCTCTCTTCCTCACACTGGGTGAGAATGTCCTGCAATGTTTTTCTTTGTTCCATTTATTTTATTTACCCCCACCAACTCCTCTCACCTTTCGCTTTCTTCAGCACATGCATGCCGAACACGAGATTTAGAGGCTGGTTGTCCTATTTGCAGGCTTAACATGTTTTTGAAATTCCATGCATGTGTTCATCGGTACACTTTCTGCTACTCACGACTGATTGAAAAGCACCCATGTTGACTGCAAACAGATTGTGAAAGCCCACCAATGTCAAATTTGAGTCAGTGACTATCCCACTTTCTGCGTGGGGGAGGTGAAAGTGCATGGGGGAGGGTTCACTTTTCACTTTCAAAGGGTGCATTGGCCGCCTTGGGACTTTGTAGCAACTTTAAGCAAAAGTCAAAGGGGCTTTACTGTCAAGAGGTACCACTTTGCAAGGAAAGGTCACAAGGGAATTCAGAAATGATGCAAAGTCAAAATCCGACTGCTACTGTGTTTGCTTTTGTGTGAATGTGAATGTACACTCAGAAAACCACCCCGTATCTGCAATCTCTAACCTTTCTGTCCAGGCAAAGGTTGCTTTTGATGCTCATTTTTCAGCTGTCAGAGCTTTGAAAGGCGTTGATGGGAAAAGTTCTAAGTTGTACTTCTGACACACAATACAGAACAGACAGACAATACACTGACTGAAGTTTGACACCGCTGTTTGTTGTTACTGTAAGGCTAAATTCTCTGCAGTGTACAGCATGTCTCCCCTGTGACAGTAAACAGGTGGTTTGTATCCGACTGCAAATTTAAAAAAAAGGAAGAATCCTTGAGCTGTCACACTCATTGCTCCGATCTTTCTCTCTGTGCTACTTCAATACACAGGAAGGTATGTCGTCTTACACTCTCCCTGATATCAGCTTCCTGACCTATATCTGATCACGTTTTACAGTCACTGCTGGCTCTGCTGAGTACTCAACGGTACAGCCTGGGACATAAAAGTCATGAGAACTAGTTCTATCCACCCCGAGGACAACTATGATCCTGTTGTTTCACATTGAACTTTAGAAGGCGAGGTTGCATTTTTGGCCTCCTGGTGAGGGATGTTCCAAAGTACGCAAGGTCAACACAATCAATTACAGAACTTAAATTGACTGAGGAAAAATCAAGTATGAAGAATATGTATCGGACTGTTTTTACCTCCAGGCTATGGACTTGGTTATAAAGAAGAGAACAGAGAGGATAGGCGTGAGTGTAAAGTTCCGTTTTGGCATAAAACCAAGGCAGACAAGATAGGTGAAGTAGTATGAACAAGGTAGGAATTATTTTTTTTAGCATGCTGGGTAGAAGAGGTGTAACTACTTTTTGTCATTGGAAAAACTAACAGGTTACATGAGCTATTAGATAATAAGACCCCCCGTCACTACTAGGAACTAAAGGTTTTCTTTTTAATCCAGGGAAGACATGGTCAGAATCAAAAATATATTATTAATGCCTCGAGGTCATTCAGGCGTCACAGTTGTTCTTATACACTGTTGAGATAGAAATGATTGATGATGGTGAATGATTGGTCACAAATACAATCTCTGTTACTTTGTGGATCAATAGTATCAAGAAGTACCTAAACTGCACACAAATCGCACAAAAAAATTGTTTTTCAGTACCGTTATGTTGCAATTGTTGTTCAATTCAGACAGTGTGCAGGAGTGTGCCTGCAGTTTTTGGTGTTTGAAAGATACTATATTTCCAAATAATGAGATGCCTAGGATTTCTATTTTTGTTGCCGTGGTATTGAAACTGGCATATTGTTTAATTTTTTAACTAGAATCATATCAAAGTTTTAATTTGTGGTATCACGACAACCGTGGCCTTAAACTCAGAGTTTGCTCTTAATTGCATGTCCATTATTTGCATCCTTACTTGGTTTCATTGCAACAAAGTCCAAACATAGACATGCCTTTTTATCAGTTATGCAGTCAGCAGGCTAGTGATGTCACAGCCAAGCATGCCATACCTCTAGGGTTGGATGGCGCTGGTGTCCTGCTGCATACCAACACCACATGACCTCCCTCCCTCCCTCTATCAGGCTGTGTGTATCCACCTCTAAATCACACGACTACTGATCTACTCTAACACTGTAACAGAACCCTGTGTTCGATCACTCGTCCTTCAGTCAGGTGACATCATGTGACAAGACAATGCTTCCCCCCCCCCCCCCCCCCCCCCCCCTCCCCACCTTCTATCATGTGCTGCAGTGAGCTGAATTAAAGGTATGAATGTTGTAGTGAAAGATTGCACGAGTACAACTGCAAGACATGTCATGTAACACAAGTGCAACACTCTCAACATGCTGTAAAAGAGCATGTTTTGATCCTGGTGTGATTCATTGGTATCGGGATTCAGATAAACTTCCAAGGTAAAACATGCAGCCAGGAAAGTGTTCCATAACACTAACAGAACAGAAGCAAAGATGGGAAACACATTAGAGGCCAATCTATAATTAGCCCATTAAACCAAGCTGGAAATCACAGCCAACTTCTGGAAGACACTCTGATACCGCTCCACTGTTCAGAGCTGGAGTCAACATGATGTAAGGAAAAGTAATCAGTCGGTTTCCTGGTAAAATAGTCAAACTACAGGCATGTTCTAGAAAGCAGCGATTTAGCTCTGGCAATTCATTTGGTTAGCAGGTATGTGCCGACCTCTGCTGGTGAAAGGGAAGTATTACACCAATTGTAAGCACACCCTTAGCTGCAACACCTCAAAATATTTCCAGTTATACGTTTGCAAATGTATCATTGCATTAAAGGGCTTTATTAAAAGATGCTGTCCTGAAAGAGTTTTGAAAAATCCCTCTGTTAAAACCACAACTACCTCAAGAACCCAATATTTACATAATGCAATCATTACTTTAAGTGGAAATTGGCTTAATAACATCCAGCCACAGTCAGAAGTCATTCAGCTCAGCTCTCTTCCTGGTAGCATGATTATGCATCTTCCACCCAGCCAGCAGTTCTTGTAACATCCACAGTAAATCTACGAGTGATTATTTAAGCTGTTATGTTGCCTGCTGTTGTCACACGCTTTCCCAGAATCCTCCAGCCTCCGAAACGTTAAGTGTTGATTTGTGGCCGACTGCCGACTTTCAAGCAGCCAATTGTAATGCTGCAAGGCATCTTCCACTGCATCGGCTGATTGTTCCTGCCCCTCCCTCCTCCTCCTCCTCCTCCTCCCTTCTGTGCATTATTGGAAAGGAGTTCAGATTATCAGGAAACAGAAGCTTTGATGATAAACCAATCTTCAGCCAGGAAAATATGCCAATGTTTCATTTCCCTATTATGAAGGCAATATATTTATCAAATCAAATGAATTTTCACTCTGTTTCAAAACTAAACCAATCCAAAAGTGCCTCCTTTTATCATTGTTTCCTCTCTAAAGTGCTCGAGTATAGCTGGCTTCTAATAAACTGACACTTTCCTTTGAAATCAATGTGTAAATCTTTGCCGCGAAAGCAAACAAACAAGAATCTTCTTTCAATTACGCTGATATTTCTTGTATTCTCAATCCTAAAATATCATTTATATCGTCCCACAGTGGAGGAGGATTCTTGCATAGTAATATACTCATCTCTTACGGGTTGTTTATAAGAAATTTGCATAGTAGAGCTGGCTGTGAAAAGTGCATTTGTAGTCAATAAAAGTCTGTGTTTAATCTGTTGTAGAGACAAACTTAAGATCTAACATGTCTCAACATATCGCCTCTGTCATGTGTTCTTGTACATACATATTTTGGTTGTTCTTTAATATTTCCTGTTTTTTTGTCTCATCTTCCTTGTGTGTCAGACTTTCCCAATGTGTGCATTTTTCTATTCCCTTGTCTTCTCTTAAGTGTTTCCTGTTTCATTAATTTTGTAATTCTATTTGTGCGTCATCTCCTTTAACCCTTACCCTTGAGCTGCTTTATTTCTGCAAATGTGAGAACCGGCATATCATTAAGTTTACGAATGACTAAGTGATCGTTTCCCTCCTCAGCACTGATGACCCGGATCACAACCAAGTCGTTAGTGAATTAATGTCCTTCCTGGACACTAATGTTTTTAAGACAAAAGAAATGGGAGTGGATTTCTGTTTCATTTCTCCTGTTTGTATAAATAACCATTCTGTTGAGGTTGTACATAAGTACTTGGGTACCATAATCGATGATAATCTGACCTTTGAGCTTCAAACAATTCTAATTGTGTTTCTTTTTTTCATCTGTTTTTTTTATCTATTGTATTGATTGACTTTTTACCTCTTAGAGTCCTTCTTATGTTATATGCTGATTGCTGGCTGTATGTATGTATTTTACTGCTCACTGCAAAACAAATTACCCTCTCACAGGGATAATAAAGACAACCTTGAACCTTGAACCCTAAAGCCCCTTTTCATCGAGAAGCTTTCAAGGTAAAGTGATGTCATATGTTTTCTTGTAAGATAAGCACTGCACACTCCAAGAACTGATTTGAGAAATGGCTGGACACTATCTATTTAAAATATAGTTTTTTTTCCTTCCAATCACCCTTTTTTTTTTCAACATTCAGGGAATGAAGCAAAGATTGTAATTGTAAGAAACTCTTTGGCCAAAGCATTAAGAGGAGTTAAAGTTGGCTTTGAAACTGTGTGTCGAGCACTTGGATTCATATGAGCTAATTGATAATGATACAGTGTGCAAAGAGAATATTTAAGGCTCTTCTCTTGCTCGGCTAACTAACTTGCTAAGATAAAAACACACAGAGGTTGATGACATTTTCTCTGTTCACACTGAAATCACGGCTCATACCACTTCCAAAATGTTAAAACAATGTAGACTCAAACTCCACTTGTTGTTAGTGTTAACATTGACACATTACTGGATGCTCATCACTGAAGTGGTATTGGCTCATTTGTGTATTACTGCCATCTGCTGGTTAAACATTGGCACTGTTTAATTCATCTTTTTTGTCTCTCAAGAAAATGATGAAGTGGTACCGAGATTGATCCTCAGCCCTTAATTCAGTAGTTCCCAAACCTGTTTTTGGCTCCTGACCCCACTTTGACTTCACAAAACTTTGGAGACTCCAGTCAACCAAAACACATACAGCTTATTGCTAAAATAATGTTGTTGTTTTTCCAATCATGTGATAGCTTGTTTTGCAGTACACATTGATTTTAGACCACATTTAGACTTTTTTATGTAAATAATTTGAATAGAGACAAAAAGGCCAGACTGAAATTTGTGCTCAAAGTGAGGATTTTATTTTTCTTTGTGTAAGATATGTACAGCTGAAAAGGTATATGCTACATGATGAGAGATGGACAGAGATACTGCAAGTCTGTTAGTTTTTAGCCTGCATGGGCTATGGCCCTCATGCTAAACTGGATAACTTCTTCTACCTTCATTACGTAAGAAATGCTACAATATATTTTTTTTATTGAGCAATAATTAGACATTTCAGGGGAGCCCATTTGAATTCCATGCTACCTCATGTTGGGTCAGGCCCCTAAGGTTGGGAAAGCCTGCCTTAATTGCATTAATCGACTGAATTATGTAAGTTTTAGCGGTAATAGCATTTGTCACTTTGTTAGCAAGATGATTTATTTTGCACGGTTAGAAATCCACTCCCCTTTCGGGTACAAATTGGATTTATTCTGTATTAAGCTGTGTAAAGTGAGAGAACTTAAATACACTCTAAAAGGGTCTCTAAATAATTCTGTGCAACGCCAGAGTGATGTATGCATACATGTTTATGTGTAGATGAAAATGTGTCTGTATATGGATATACATTTATTTTATTATTCAATCCTGATTAGATGGAAGAGAGGTCGTCTCAGCCTCATAAGATAAGATAAGAGAGGATAAAGCTGAATTTGTCTTGGTGCTTTTGATGTCTTGTGCGGAGCATTTTGAATTGCCTTTTTGCTGAAATGTGATATAAGAAATAAACTTGACTTGATTCATCCCACAACTGAGAAGGGTAACATTTACAGAGTTACAGCAACAAAGAGCAAGGCTAGCCAACAAAAGAGAGCACACAGTGTACAATAAAATAAAAAATATAAATACTTGAGGAGCCAGAAAAATCAGAGCTGCAGTTGTGACAAATGTAGTCTGAACATTCACAGTTATTAAAACCCCTACATGTACTGTTTAGTTGCACTTGATGCAGGTTTTGGTTTATTTTTTATAAGAATTTGCAAGTGCAATAATTGTAAACAATTAAGATTTGTAGAAAAAAAAAAAAGATTAAAAAAAGTTAAAATATGCACACTATGGGGCTCTGGTGGCGCAGTGGTTAGTGCGCGCGCCCCATGTATGGCAGCTGGAGTCTTCCAAGCAGGCGGCTTTCCCCATTCTCTCTCCCTGGTCTCTGACTCTATCCACTGTCCTATCTCTCAGTTAAAGGCACAAAAAACCCCAAAATAAATCTTACAGAAAAAAAAAAGCACACAAAGTAAATAATCCGTATCTGTTTTCAAGTTCATGCTGAGCAGTCACCTTTTATACTTCGCCGTCTCCTTATTGCCTTCCTTACTGTGCATTTATTATGTTTAAATACATCTCCTGCTGCTCAGGTTGTTATCACAGGGATTTTGCGGGAAATATTCTGTGCCAAACCCGAGGTGAGAAGCTCGTTCAGGGACTCGTGCACTTGGTAAAACAGCCTATAGGTTCCAAAATCATCCAAACGCAACGAGGAGCCATCTGCGGAAGCCTGGACATGAGCAATAACATAAGAGTGAGAATATATATGTGCAGGCAGAAGGTGTCAGTGGACATGCTGGCTAATGGTCTATGTGGTTCAGTATTATCAGAACTGTTGGCTTGTTCTCGACTTTTCACAACTATTCAGTTATACGTCCCAAGTTGTCTTCACGGTTTCTGCTCAACATTCCTACAAATTAAACATCCCCTGTAAAAATAAAAAGAGAGGAGATGAAAGAAGAGAAATAGAGGGAGGAAGAGATGTTTTAGAGGTGTGTAAATTATTAGACTTGCTAAAAAGTGCCTTTTTTTTAATTTTTTTTTTACGTATCCTGATGTTTCCTGAAAGTAAAGGAAGTTTTTTTCGCCAGGATCAGCAGCAACAGGTGTGTTCCAGTAAACCAGGTTCCAGTGGCGCATGAATGCCCTCATAGAAACATGTCAACAGCACATCAATAACACACACGCCAACACACCAAACTGCACCGTCAGGAAACTGTTATACCACATGCTTCCTCTCCCATCAAACCTCGTCACTGCAGCAGACCACCCAGGGGGAGAAACAGGAAACGACTGCAGCGTGTTTGTTAAACGGAGACTATTCACCAAATAGTCTGGGGTCTGTACTGTCATGGTAGGAAGTAAAGAGTCCCTATCAAACATAAAGTGATACCAGTGTAACATTTAGTTCATACATTTATCATGAAGATGGTGACAGACTTCTGGCAAATATATATTTATTTCTGTTTCCAAAGATTTCTGTTTGGGCTTTTTTGTGCCTTCGTTGTAGAAACAGGACAGAGTGGTAATGACATGCAGGAGAGGAGCCACAGGTTGGACCCAAACCGAAGGCCGCCCGCCAAGAGGACCACAGCCCCTGCACATGATGCTCGCCCCAACCACTGGTGCCCCTCAGGCAAATATAATGGATTAGTGTGTCGTCAAGAGATGGTGATGTTTTCAGCGAACTATTGCTTACACACATCCTGCAGTTACAGAACAACATGAGATATTAAAGGTTAACTAACTCATTTAATCTGAACACAAACACAGTACATATCTATTGCAAAACAATCAAAAAACAAACAAGAGAGGTTTAGGAAAGTGCAGGAGAGGTATCAAAGTGGAGACAGCTTGATCGAGGACCTTGTCTGATTTGAGTTCGAGTCCATGTTGCAAGTTGTAGCACAAATAAATAAACGTAGCAATCAACTGGTTCATCAATATTGATTTTTTCTAATCATTTGAAATAAATAAAAAACATATGTGCACCTTGCCTGTGTCTTGGACCTGTTCTAAAAAAAAATCCCCTCCTGTTTTACTGGAGAATGTACAGTATCATTGTTGGTGCCTGACATACACATCCTGGCCACTTGAGGGCAGTAGATGTACTCGGGACAACAAGGTAATTTAAAACCTTGTCAGACTGACATCCCATCAGAGCAAAAATCCAAGCTTCCAAACCAAAGACCTACTGTAAAGCAAATATAGGCTGAAGCTGTGAAACAGGAAGTTAATAAATGGACAAATTGAAGCTCTTTAAGGAACCGTTCTTCTCTTCTCCGACTGATGTCTAAATATGCTGACCGGCTAATTTAACACTTTTCCTCTCTTTTAATTATGATTTCTGCGATAGGATATGAAAAAAAGTCAAATTAAATTCACATTTAAGGCTTAAAGTCACCTTTGAAATGCTGAATGTAAGTCATGGGAAACATTGTGGGAATACAAAAAAATAATAGTTTTTTTTAGATTTTGGCTTGCCACGCCTGGCTCTGTACAGTGTTAAACAACAAACAACTGTTATCTGTGCTGACAGGCTGTGTTTGAGTAATGGCACTGCTGAATCCAACGCTGAACCACAGGATGGAGAGAGGGAGTAAGAGGGAAAGACAGAAAGAGAGAAAGGAGGAGGGAGACTGAATAAATACAGTATAGGCAAAGGAGGGAAGGATCTGAGGGGCGTGTCAGTATATGTTCACATACTATAGAGTCTTTCTTTCTATGTATACAGTCAGTATGATTTTAGCCTGGCAGAATCTCTGGTTAATAGGGTATTTAATTCTGCCAGTCTTTCAAGATGTGGGCGGAGCCAACCTGACAGCCTGGCTCTTTACCTGTCACCACACTGAAGGTGCGCTGGGTAATTTGTACAAGGCCGACCACCCACACCCACAAACACTTGCATACACACACTCCTACACCAACATAAAATTGCTCTCCCACTGAGCGGAGATGGTTTTGAAATGCCCCACTGGCTCAGTGACAACCTGCCAATCAATCAAACTCATCCCACCCCATCTCACCTGTAAATGAGTGTCTGTCCGTCTCCAGGGCCATGATAGGCTGATTGGCTCTGTCAGTCACAGTGTCAGGCAAATGTAGATCAATGGGAACCATTCAGTACAGTGCCCTGTAGCTCTCAACAGATTTCTCCACAGTCATGCACTGCTGATGGCAGATGTCACCGAGAGACGGACCCGGCTTCACTGAGCTTCTGAGGAACGTGGAGGCACTGGCTGACGGGGAATACAACGCCCGTGTCAGTAGAAATAAATATGGATATGACAAAATGTACTAAAACAAAATGTGTGAATGAGTTTAGGAGAAAAACCTGTCTAAAACAAAACAATAAAATCAAACTTAAGTTCAATATCCTTACTGAAATCATAAACGAAATCTGTTCTTCAGAATGCTGTATGCACAGAATACATGGCTGCTGTGCTGTGCAATTATGAATGTATGGCTGCATTCATTTGTGCACAAACAGATGAATAAACAACATTAAATAAATATATTCATCTCGTTAAATACATTCAGCTGCTTTGCGAACACATGCTGTAATCACAGAAATACTGACAACATTTCCAAGGGCAAATTGTTCCGTTTTCATATTCTATGGGAACAGAATTAATAATAGATGTTCCATATGTATAGAAATGTGTTCACATATTAATATGCTGACATGTGGTTTAAATATGCAATGCAGAAGAGAGGCTGGCGTATAGGCCTGCAGAGCTGACTACTTGAAGCAATGTGTTGCAGTATCACAGATCTACAGAATATTAAAAAGTACTTTCATATAGTACTTTGATAGAGGGATGAGTTAACGTTGGTGGTGGCTCGTTACAGTATCAGCTAACGTGTGCCTCGTTTTACTGAACTGACACCTGTGGGGGAAGAAGTTGTGAACTCAGTGCAGATATTTAAAGCCTGTTGAAGACGTTTCTGACACATTTCGGCATTTCAACTCCATTCTCTTGTTTCACGTTACCTGTTGGATGTCCACTGTTGAAATTCCAAAAAACCATGCATGTTCCAGAGGAGAAAGAAACAGCGGCTGAGGTCTTTAAATAGCCGTTGAGAGAACGTTGCACTGCTTCACACAGTGTTGTTAAAGGCTTTATATGCGATTTTTTTGATCCAGCAGATGTCGCCCTTGAGCACCAGCATGAAACCAAAACAACTCGCGGTGCATTGGTGTGTCAGCATGCTAATGCTAGCGATCTTTATTATGCTGGTATCTTCACACTGCATGTAAATTTACCCGAAATGACCGTGTTCTAGAAACGCAGTTAAGCAGTGAGTACAATATGTTATTCTTCTTTTCTCTAGTCCTTCAATTAAACAACTTTTATACACGAGGGGAGGAGTCAGCCGGCCGTCCTGGCGATGTAAACAAACTGAAGATAGGACTTGGAAAACTCGGAAAACATCACAGACAGTGGGGCTCGGGTGTTACACCCATTGTAGACAGTCATGACTCAGGATATACTTGATTTCTATTACATTTAAGTGTGAAAAATCACTTAAAAAGCCTTTAACATGGAATAACATATAACATGGAGTCAAGGAAAACGATGGACGACAAGATTGCAGACTAGTAGACTGAAGACGTGATGGACAAAAGTGGTAACCTAGTAAATTATAACAATCTTTGTGTTAAGGCTTAAGTTTAAATCAAACCCCAAAGCAGAGACTGAAACAGGTTTACAATGTAAAAAAAAAAACTGTTTAATCTTCAAAAGAGCAGGTTAGTGAAGGCAGGGAGCTGGCTGGTAAAAAAAAAAATATCCAAAAAAACATAAGTAAGAACAAAAAACATCCAGAGCACAAAAGTACACTGCGAAATAAGCAGCTCAATAATTCACAGGAATGATCACTTGGAGACAAGACAGAATTATCTGGCAGACTAGAGGAGTGGAGACCAGGCTTTTATAGACAAGATGATAGTTGAGTAGAGCCAGGTGTGCCTCGTCTGCTGCTGAGTGGAGAAGCCAGCCACGCCCCCTGCCGCTCACATACCTGCAGGAGAAAGGAAACAGAAAGGGGAGGGGGAGGAAGAGAAGGAAAGAGAGAACAAATACTAAAAACCCTACAGCAAAACCAAAACCAAACAGAATCATCACACTTTGCTAGGAGATTAGGAAGCTGTCCAACTTACCTTTTTATCTTAATCTTATTAGCATAGGCTACATAACCTGATTATGTTTTTAGTTATTTAGACCGATACTATGAAAAGCGTTGAATGATTATTTAACTGGACGTGTTTTACTGATGAATGAACGGCTAATCGGATATTTTGTGACTGCATCAGAGCACTGTGAAGTCCAAGGCACATTTCCCACTGAGACAATAAAGTTCATCATACAGCCTTTTATCTTATCTTTAAGATGTTAGACTTCAACTACGAATCATCTGCTGTTTTGTTTATTTTTATATTTAATCCAGCAGTTTTTTTCAAGGCTTTAATACAGGCTATTTAGGTGTGTTTTTTTTGTTTTTAGGTTAGGCTATACTTCAAAAGAATAATGCATAGGCCTATTACAGTAGTTTACATGTGGTCCAAATGAGAACTGTACGCCTAATTGTGTCCTTACACGATTTAACGTGCTCCATTAGCCAAAAGAAGGCTTTCATTGTCTTAACCCACCTCCTCCCCCTATCCCATTTTTCTGTTGTAACACAACAGTGAGTTGGCCTATGGTCTTTTTACCTGCTGTGTCTCTAGATAACATTTAATATAAATTGGCTCTATACAAATAATGATTGATTAACTGATTCACTTTGCAAAGATTCTAATACAGAGCATTTCTGTCCATATTTCTTAACTCCAAATGATGTTTACAATATTCAGCATTGTGAGCAACTTGACAATAAAATAGCAACTATTTTGCACTTTCATTCCTCTCTCTTTGTTGTTACTTTTTATAGTTTAGTAGTTTTATCACAAGTCAAAAGCAGTCCTGCCTTTACCTGATTTCTTCTAAACCACCTGCTTGATAGGCTCTACCACCAAATAGGCTCAGGCCTGTATGTGTGGTCTTCAGTTCTCAGCTATAAGGCAGCACAGATCACACCAAATGACAGAAAATGTATTCAACACCTCAAGGTTAAGTCAGTAAGCTAACTGACTCAGGCTTCATGCTGCTTGCAAAGTGATTTTCTCTTTGTCTTTTTTTCATACTCTGAGGGTAAAATCAATGAGGCTCAGTCCAGTGAGATATTAGCTGTTTTTCCAATTCATTTATGATTTGAAACACTTGATGCCCCGAGACAGCTTGATACTCTCAGATATTGAGGTGATGGTTGCCACAACTTACATTTTCCTCACATAGATTTCATCACCTGCTCTGAACAATCTTTTTTTTTCAAGTTCAAATTCTTAAAAGTGAATTTTTAATTGAATCACATTTTTCCTTCCACTGTCATAGTCTCCTGAGGAACAACAAGCTGTCGAGGCCACAGGTGCAAAAAGGCATCATTAATCAAACTTTCATGGATATTTTCTGGGAAAAATGAAACAAATGGTGGACAAGTCCTTATTTAATGCACTTCATAAGCAGTAGATCGTTTTTTTTAACGCTCCATATGTGAACTGAATTACAACAGGTACAGACTAAAAATGTTCAACACAGCTTTATAGAAATAATCATTGTATGGGTACATTTCAATGAACGTGTTGTTTGGTTGAACATTTTGTACCTGATGAGTATAACTCAGTGAAGGAAACATTGTTGGAAGCTGTGAACTGAACCGTGTGTTTGAGTTTCAAAAGAATTCGCCGTGAACCGTTCCTCTTTGCTCATGAGCAAAAAGATTTTGCAAACTCGATGATTTTTCAAAACCAGGGATTTACAACAAGAAATATCTGCACAAGTTTACATTTACAGTCTTTAAATCTGTGCAGCAGATAAATCAAACACGGGCTCTGGAGACAAACACATCATCTTGTTCTGTGTTCAAGCCATTAAAAGTGGTTTGAGGTTGCTGCAATGGAAACAGATTTTTTTATTTTTCTTACTGTAAACGGAGAAGTGTTGTCTAAAATGTTTCACAGATTATTACCGTAAGAAATAATGCCCCCAAGTGGCCAGAAACGGAACAACAAGGATTTAAAAAAAAGAGAACAGTTAATTAAACATACAGGTCGTTACTATGAGCCATGATGAAACATATTTACCACCTGTTTAATGAGAATATTAATAATAATGTTACCTATCATCCGGGATTGATATAATGTACAGACCCAAATCTGAGAACCAGGAAACACTTTTGTTGGTGACTCCCTCTGGTAAGCAACTCATGAGGTCAGTGTGTCTACAGGCGTATATGTATTGGTTAGCAGGTGGGAATCCAATAATAAATATGTGTGTGATGCCGTGCTGAGTGCTGTGTCAGGTCAGCTGCCCTGAAGCTCTGGATGGGAAGTTCACACCAGGTGAACTGTATCCCTGAGGAAGCTTCTCTGTGAATCAGTAGTCCTGTGCTCAGACTCAACCCCTTTTCTCCATCTGGACTAATTGCCCTACTTGGCCTAATCATAAAAACATGCATGAATACTAAACATTAGACCCCTTCTTTCTTTCTGTTTCCTTACAGGCACCTTTTATGCTCCTACCTACTCAACCCTTCGCTCTTCCTCTATTTCCGACTCTTTCTCCTTTTCCCCTCCTCACTCCTTCGCCTTCCTTGCTTGTTTTTTAAGAGTGCGGAGAGGGGCTCTGACTGGCCACTTCAGGGACCAAAGGCATGAGGTAATCCAGGCCGGATTGTAGGCCTCCTTTGTCTCAAATCTCAAGACTTCCCACAGCTTTCCCATGTGGGAAAGTAAGACCACCGCTCTGCATTCAGCGGGAAACACTGGACTGAATAATCATGTTGACAGGTGAAGAGGAACTCTTTTGTGTTCGCAGAGGAAAACATGGAATAAAAATGTTTTGTTGTCGAGTACCCTTGAAGGAGCGGCCGCTTGCCAGTCCTGCCACAGCGAGTACGAGAGTGATGAGAACTCCAGTGGGCATGTTTTTTTTCCCCAGCTTGGCTCCAGCGACACAAGACGAATGCAATGTGAAAAGGAACAATCTTTAATGAGAATCAGTAACTGTTGCCTGTAGCCGTGCTCGTGTGTAAAACAAATTGTGCTCAGGGTTTGCGAACAGATGTGAATGTAGATTTGTTTCCACCTCTCACAAATAAAAGTGTCATTTGAATATATAATACTGTATGTTTTCCTTTAAATCTGCCGAAGGAATACTCTCTACTCCTGCTCCCACTCAGTGCACACCTTCATTGCTTGCTGCAGTTTATTGATGTATCCTGACACAGAAGCTGCACAAAACCGCTTGTAAGTGCCAGAACTGGGGTGCTGAGTTGAAACTTTTCAGGTTTCATTCTTACTCCCTTAAGTCACAATTTACAGAAAAATTGTCATTGACTGGAATCAAATGAGGTCTCCTGAGGGAAGTTAATACAACGCTGCAATTCAGCCAATGTGTCTGCAAAAAGGATGTCCTAAAATCCTAAAGCAAGTACTTCGGAGTGCTTTCGACAGCTCTTGGCGGTTCTCGTGCTCACTGCATTGTGGTTTCTTCTTCATTAGAATAAATAAAAAGCAGCAAGCATCTGGACAGCAGGTCCATGTTGAGACAAAAGCTTCATGCACACCGCCTAAAACCCAGTGTTTAATCGATCAAGGGAACATGAGAGAGGCTGCTGAGTCAGGAATTAGATAAATGGAGAAAAGACAGACATGTGATACTGAATGTTAAATATTCTGAGTATGAAATTAATTAAACTCCAGGGAATAATCTTTGTATGGGGCTGCAGCTATGGAAGTTTGATCTAACATTGTAATACAGTGACTTTGTTCATGTAATCCACAGCCTGATTATAAACACCATGTCTGCTTGATGAGATCATCCAAGTCCTTCTATTTACTTCATCCACAGTTATTCACTGCAGACATACCCACAGCATGTTCGCTGATTACAACACACCAGAGTCCAACCATTGCCACACATGACATAATATTTTCCATAAGTGTAATTATACTTTTGATTAAGCCGCAGAGCTTCCTTTAAGAGTCACTGGGTATTATTCTCACACAGGACATGAAAAAGCTATGTTTGTCTGTAGACAGAGCAGAAATCTGATAAGTCCGGTTCATGTCGATTCCAGATGCAGGGCTGATAGTGAGCTGGATCGCAGCCACTTGGCCGAGAGAGAGAGAGACAAAGGAAGCAACAGAGTCCAAGTATGGGGTCAATTCTGCATAAAAGGGCAGAGATTAATGTGAGAAAGCTGTACTCTGTGACGGATTAGTTGTTCATAAAGGGTCTGGAATCACTTCACAAGCAAGTTTTGGGGTGTCCTAAGTAGGGATTTTCCAGGAGACTAATTTGACTTGATTTCCATTACTTTTTTAAGAGATTTATTTTTGGCCATTTTGTGCCTTTATTGGAGAGATAGGACAGTGGATAGAGTCGGAAATCAGGGAGAGAGAGAGTAGGGAAGGGAGCCCCAGGTTGGATTTGAACCCGGGCTGCCCGCTTGGAGGACTAGAGCCTCCATACATGGGGTGCGCGCTCTAACCACTGCGCCACCAGCACCCCATTCCATTACTTTTTGATATTACTTTTTGATATTCATTTTTAAAGTCAATACATTTTGTAAGACGGAATGCAACCTATTTAGGATACTTAAAAGTTAAAGGTTATTGGTTAACATAGGTTTTATTAGTGCAGATAGTAAGGGTAAAAAATGCTTCTCATCCCTGTGTGTGTCCAAATAAAACCCATGCCCCCGCTGTATAAGTCAATGCTCAAATCAGCACCGCCACTGTGCCAAACGTTAGCATTGCTGGCACCACCAGCCTTCGGTCCTCTTTGCAGGTTAATATCTATGTGTGTGCTGAATGTGGACAATGAGACAGTTTAACCTGAACCAGCCGACATACAACTTTAATTAACTCCATTGTCTTGATTAAAATACTGCCAGACTGCTCTGCTCCCAGATGTTGCTGGTCTACTGTGCTTGTTCACATCTGGACAGTAGAGTTATAAGAGCACCCCTATTTACTAGAGCTAGAGTCCCAGCTAGTGGCAGGTGGCTGTGTTTTAGCTTAGACACAACATTTGATTGGTAATTGTCATCCTACATTAATAAAAAATGTCAATAGTTTATTTAGCCAACTAGTAATTCCGGTGAGAATGAGGATGTCTTTTAGATAATAATAAACATAGAAAAGATAAATAGTGAAATAAAGCAAGCATTTTGCTTTCTTCTTTGAGCGTCTGGCCTTTCTGTACATGAATGGACATGCAATCAACGCAAAAGAGGTCACAGGTAAGGGTTCAATCAATGACATAACAGGCTGAAAAACATATTTAAATTCCTATAGCTAAAAAGAAAGATTTTATTATCATATCCTCTTATGTCTAATACTGTCTAAGACTTTCTTCTTTAATGATGTTCCACAAACTGTTAATGAGAGAAATATTAAGTTACACTTCTGGCCTCATGTGGCATTTTGAGGGAAGGTTTTAATGGTGTTTTTGCATTAGGCAGATTAAACCATCTTTCGCCAAATTCAATCCTCATTCTTCACCTAACCCTCAAAGGCCCGCTATGAGAAAAGACTACACTTTAACCTCAAATAAATCACATGAAAACAGATTCTGCTGCAGCTGCTTCACCATGCATGTATCTCGCATCTTCCTCTCTTCTTAATCTCCTGTATCGCAAAAAAAAAAAAAAAAAGGTTTCATCCCCCCTCCCCACAAGTCTCAACTGTTAATCTGGAGCCTTATCATCATGTTCCAGCAAGAGCGCTGACACACTAAGTCCCACTCAAGGTTGCTTTAATGTCACTTTGAGGTCATTTTTTTTGCCTGATATGACGCCTTGAAACTTGTGCTCGCCCAGTAGGGGCCCGGCGTTACTCCCCTCAATCATGGACGAATTTACGACCGTCTCCCATATGCTACTGAGCCGCTCCCTGTGTTTAGCCCGCTAATCCCCACTGGAGATGGGGAGCAGCAGACCATGGTAATAAAGACGGAGAGAAAGAAAGAAGAAGCAGTGAGAGGAGAGGAGAAGTGAGGACATGGAGAGGAGAGGAGAGGAGAGGAGAGGAGAGGAGAGGAGAGGAGAGGAGAGGAGAGTCTCAGTGTCAGCAGCGAAGGTGGCCCTAACAAATCAGCAACGATGGGGATGAAAACTCATAGCCGCAGCACTTTCCCTGAAGTGTCTGCTATCAGATAAGCTGAGAGATTTAGTTAAGACTTCATATTTAGAGCATGGCTTAAGCTGTGAGATGATGTCTTAACTGTGGTGATGCCAATGTCACATTGTGCCTGCTATGCTCCATTTGTCAAATCGGATTTTATCTGCTTTTTCATACCCATAATGCCGCGTGCCTTCGCTGAATTATCCAGGACCACATGCGACTACAACACTGATTTGATGATTCCTCCTTACGTGTGATGCAAGCAAGGTGTAGAATTATCATTCATATGCAACTGCTGGTGACTGTGGAAATGGAAAAGTGCACCCAAAGATGTCACTTTGTTTCACTGCAGCAGAGCCTGAGCACATTGAAATGAAGTCAAGCACATATCAAATACTCGCATTACTCACATTCACATTTCTCCCACTACACCTCTCATCACCATTGACAACAATAGCTGTGGATTGTCACAAAGAGGCTTCAGAGAGAGACATCGAGCGAAGCCTTCTTCACATGTCAGATAGTTCTGATGCCGCCTATAAAACAGATACATTATAATCATCATTATCCACCCCTTACATAGAGCTTCTGTGGCTTAGGATTATGAGTACTTTAAGAATGTCGCTCTTTTGTAAAGGGAAAGGGAACTGTGGTTACATTCTCCAAAACAGATAGAGGGTGCCTGTAAGGTCATCATGGCATTCAGGTAGAGGTGTGGGTGCAGCAAGATAAAGTATACTGCTCAACAAAAATGAAAGCTTACCACATGTGTCCTGTCTTACTTTGAACAGATACAACCATGTACTAATTCACAGCACACTGGCAATACCCTTTTTCAAAATAAAACAAAATAAAAATATATCTCTTCTTCTGTTTTTTCAAATAGTGTATTCAGCTCCTATCAGAGTTTTAACAAGGAATCTGGGCAGTTTGGTCCTCATACAAATATTTTTATGACATGATTTATCAGATAATAATGAATTTATGATGTTTAATGAATAAAGTTATTCAGAGTGTCTTGTACCTGCTTCGGGTCTCATTTGTACCTGCTGCTATTTGTTTGTTAAATAGCAGTTGAATTTAATTTCTTTCTCATTGCACACGGCACTTTTATCTGGATGCTGGAGCATTTCTGCTGGGCTTTCATGTTTTATGTATTTATTTACCTAATGTTAGTTTGATTATTTCTTTGTGTTGTTTATGTATTGTATGTTTCCGGCTGCAATTAAATTTCCCTGTGGGGACTATAAAAATACATTTGACCTTTGACTTTTATCAAGGTTTTTTTCCATGCAATCTCTTGTGTGATTATTGTTGCATGTTTTACCAGCACTGATTAGCCTTAAAAACTGATTTCTTTTTGTGCTATAGGACTAAAACATGCAAAGATTAAAAGGAAAAAGCCAACTCAGTTAGCAATGCATTTAAATCGTGACCTGTGCAGTACAGTAGTACTTTTTAAGAAGTTTTCAAATAACTTTATAACACTCCATATCACATTTCAAAGTACTGACCCAGAGGAACATTTATATGACACTCCATGGTACTCAACTTTTTCTTTATGTTTATTTGATGAAATTTCTGCCTCCTTTGGAATTGAACTGCACATCACCACTCATTGCAAAATAACCAGAGTTCTACAGAACAACGTAATGGAAAAAATATATCTTAAAGCTTCTGTAAGGAGGTTTTTTTTTTTTTATTGTTTATGAAACACACTTTCAGTAGTGCTGTGGCATCTCTTTGAACTATAAGAATTGGACCGTAAGCGATGAGGTTGACTATTTTGTTCTGGTAATTTTTCATGCCTTGTTACTGCTGCCTGACTGGGGTAGGTTTCAGATGAGACAGTTTACAGTGAGCTGAAGAAACAGCCTTTGTTATCATGTTCCTAATAAATTATTCCCAATGAGTGAAACATTAACCTTTTAAAAAGACCGCAGGATGAGAGAGAAAACACATAACTACTATGTGTACAGGAGGGGATCAGCAAAGACACAAGAGGTACCACACTGTCCATTGGGGTCACCAAAATCTACACAAACATGAACAGTTTGTAAATGACCAACATTATTATTTATGTAACGTGGTTCAAACAGGTTAACTCAACTGGTTCCCTTTCAGGAAACTTAACTCATAAGATAGTTTTTTGGACATATAGAAATGCCTGCTGGAAATCTAAATATTCTCTATTTCTTTACAATTGTTGTTTCACTTGTGTGGACTGTCTGCCGAGGTTTTGGTCATTTTTTTGATGAAATTGCTCTTTAGCTTGCTGACAACGGTCCACTTCCTCCACACTCCTGAGGCCAGCTGAAGTCTTCCCTGTAAATGAACAGGCGAGCTGGGGCTTGAAGTGACGGATGTGCAGCACGCGTCAGAGGTGGACAAATTGATTTTCTGCGGCTGGATAGTTCTGGTATAGTGGCTGCTTTGGGGCGAGAGAGGGAACCAGAGATATGTCAGAAGCAGTTGGCAGAACGGGCCCAAGAAACAAGAGGAAATTAAGGCACAACACTGAGGTAGTGAAGCCTCGCTGTGTGAGGCCTCAGCTGGAGAAAGCAGCCAGTTCTGAAAGCTTTATGTTTGGAATTCGTTAGAGGAGGAGAGCGTTGGGAATCACAAATTTTATGGCAAGCATGGCCAAACATAGAGACAGATGTTTGTCAGTGAGTGTGCTGTTTTCGTCAGCCCAAATTAATTGTTGTTTTGGCCTCTTGGGGGCAGCATAACACCCACAACACACCGCCAAATGATCACCTTAAGTAAAAGTAAGTCTGTTAAAATTGTTTTCAGTTTAGAGTGTCCTCATTCAAGAAAAAATGTAAGCTTAATGTATGAGGAATGAAATTCTAAATTCATTTTCAGTTGACCTTTGTTTTGCGCTCCACCAACTCCTCAGGGGAAAGTCTACGGTGGCCTACAAGGACAAACAATCAATAACAGATGAGACGAGTAACATAGTAATATATGTAATAAATTCAGAAACAATGCTAGCCCAAAACACATGCAAAAGTTTGAACCAAATCTAACTATGGACACTCTTCCCTGGAGCGCCCCTACAGGCCTGGAGTGCTTCTGTCAAAGACTGGATTTGCAACATTTGATTTTGCGGTAATTTCCTCAATGTGTGTGTTTTTGACTTTGCGTTGTTTATGTAGTTGTTGTGTGTTTGCTATTAATGCAGTTATTTTTGTTTTTTGCAGCATTTCATTTTCAATTGTAGTGTGTTTCCATAGGTGCGTGTGTTATGGACTTTTACATGTGTGTTTGAGTTTGCATCCTTTCTGACTTCGAGCACAATCTACCTAATGTAACTAATTTTGGCAGCAGTTGATCGACTGCCCTTGTCGAAATCTAACCCTTAAGCCACTAACTTTGACCGTCTTCAGTTTGGTGCTAATCAGGTACAGTTGGGCGTTTTCATTGGAACCAGCTGCCTGCTGCAGTTGAAAAAGTTGTTGAATGCTGTGAGACTGAGCAGACAGAGTCAAGATTCAACATTTTTGTTGAATTATAAGGTGGAGTGATAATTCTCTGTATGTGCACATTTCACATTACACTCAGTCATTTCACCTATGTGTAATATAAAAATATTGATTCTCGCAAGTTTTAAGACCTGGAAAATAAGGTACCTTTGGGGGATATAGTGCTGGTCTCATAGATCGGGGTGTGCTTTAGTTCATAAGGTTTGATTAGATGCTTTGTGCACTATTGAAAAGTAACTGTGGAGCACGGCCACAGCCAATTCCACTATGTCACCCTCCCAACAGGATTACGACTGGCTGGCAAGTTTAAAGGTGCAGAAAGTGGAGAGTCCTAAAACTGTCACTCCAGCGGCGATGCTCGGGTAATTAAAGCCAGCAATTAAAGCTTTTATAATCAGCACTGTCAGTGAACTGGTGCACCAGGATTAACGTTCAGAGTTGCACTTTAAATTGCTGGATGCATGCTCTGCCAGGGAATGTTTTTAAATTCAGCTTGGGTAGAAATGAAGTGACTTATAGTTTAGGGAACAGGGGAGGATGATGGAGGTTGATGAAGAGGGTGGAAGCTGGGTGTTTACCCAGATGTGTCTGTGAGTTACTCTATTTGTTACCATACGTGTGTTTTTAAAAGGTATCCTTGAGCCGGTGTTCCCGTGGCTGCGCTGTAACACGTCATTCATCAAAACAACAAAGGAGAGAACAGAATATGTCCAAATCTGGCTTCTAAAATATCACTAATACATCATGATACATCAAGGCTTTCACCATATGGCATTGCGAAGCTGTGATACATCAAGTCATCTCGCTAACAGCACTCCAGTGTGTGTCCAGGCCATGAGAGAGCCCCACTTAATGGTTAGAGTGATAATGCATAATAAAGACACATAATAACCAGCTTAAACTTTCTCTATATGGTGCATCCTGGATAAATGTGTCTGCAGACCTTGGCCAAGGGGAGTCCTAGCAGAAAATAATGTTGTGTCTCTGTTTCCAATAAAACAAAACAGTAAATTATTTACAGCGGGCCGCTGAGTGCGCATCCACCTCATTTGTATTCCCATCGCCACGGTGATAGATGTGACATCATGGTGATGAATGAAAGCGAAGGGATTTTAAAAAGCGCTTCCTCTGGAAACCAAGGACAGATGGTTATTTTTTATGAGAGCAGCAGAATAATCAAAGCAAATGAGCGGGAATATTCTGGTGGACAGATTCGCCAGACATGAAGGGGTTTGTGTAAGCGTGCAAACGAAGATGTCAGTTTTACAGAAACCCCTATGTGATCAATTCTTTGTGGAAAGTCTCATGAGAAAAAAAAAAAGAAGATATGTAAAAAGAAAAATGTTTTTACACCATGGGGGGAAATAGTTCAATGACATATGGGTGGTCACAAATCCCAAAAGTTCTCACCGTGTTAGCATCCAAGCTAAAGCTAATTTGTTTCTCCACTTGTCATGCTCAGTGTAAAGTATGCCAGACCTCTGTTTTTCAGCCAATTAAATTCCCAGACTCAGCTGTTGCACTTGTTTTTGTGAGAGTAAATAGAGAAATTCAACATGTAAACACACACACACACACACCAGACACTCACAGACACACACACACACACTGGGATAAAAACCTGCTGAGGGGTTTGATACAAATTTGCTCCATCACAACCAAGGTCAGCATATGGGTCTTAAAAAATAAATTGCCTCTGAAAGCCTTCCCAGCAGATGGCGGCCATCTTGGCTTATCGGTGCATAGGTGTGCTTTTTGAGCCTGGTTGTGCTCCTCCGCAGCCTCCGCTGACCGGCTGATTGAACACAGGTGTAACGGCTGAATTACAGTCTCACTGTTCGACATTAACCCCCTATATCTGCACTGAAATAGTCATTACTGATGACACCCAATGTAATTGCTAATTTTACGCCTCAGCAGGCACATTTTCCACTCGTCTTCTCCTCATTCAACTCCTCTTTCTTTTCTGTAGCAATCCAGGCTTAAGTTATTCACCCCTCTTCTCTTTCTTTCACTAAATCCCAGTCGTAAGAGCAATTTAGACCTGTCTCTCTTACTGAGGTGTCAGTCAACAACCTCGTGGGTAAAAGTGTGGGGGGGAATGTAAACTTCTCACCCCCTTATCTGTTCATGTAATGATATCTTTATGGATGTGTGTAAGCTTTCAGCCGCCTTTTGTACTTTATAATCAGCATGCGCAGGGAAAAACACCCTGGACACTTCATTAGCCTGCTGCTTGGGCGCGCACATAAACACATACACTTACACTCATAGGAGCAATTTAGAGTTTGTATACACCTGTTTGCAGCTCCAAGGAAATGCAAGACTTCAGCTAGAATACCCTGAGAAGACCCATAAAGACAGAAATGGAGTACAAACAAGTGGGGAAAAGTTTGGTCTACAGAGCCACTCTGCTGAACTGTGGTCCTCTTACTTCACAAGGCTTAATTTAAATAAAGCACAATTTGGTTTGGGTTTGAAAAATACATCTGAACTTATAGTTGCTCTGTTACAATGAAGTGACAAGGAGAATAATTTCACTGAAAATGCATCAGCTCCCCACACATGTCAAAGGAGATTACAGGCTCACTCACTGGCAGAGATTTAAAAAAAGGATTTTAAAATTAGAGCTCAGAAACAAGTCAAAAGATGACGCTTATACTCTCCCCCCCCCCCCCCCTTTCAGATACAAACTCAATCAAATAAAACACACAGGAAATTGAACCAGAAGTAGCCGTGGGAAGCATGTCGAGCACACTGGTTAAGCATATTTCCCGAGGCACATTGAAGAAACATGAAGGAATATGCAAAGAAGCTCAGCTGTTCGAGGACTTCATCGGATTAAAGTGACTGTTTACACGTCTGCCTTTTTTTGGTACTAAGAAAACATCATCTTCTCAGTTCATTTGCAACAGCTAATAAAGCCCTCATTTGACAAGCAAAGCTGTGTTACATTCCCAAACATCTTTAATGCATACAACATGTCTCCATATAAGCATCAATTTGCAGTTACTGACTATCATGGCAGAGTAATGTCGTTTTTCTTTACATTACTTCTCACCCATAATTAAACAGGGCCTCTCTAATGATTATGTACATTGTCAACTCTGGCCTCATCCTTCCTTATCAGCTACATGTCACTCATAATGGTACATGGGATAATTAGTCCACTTAATATTTTGTGTAATGCCCCTGTGACTCCTCTATCTGGTTTGAGTAAACGACATTGTGACATTAAACCTGCCATTATCACTCTGTGCAGTGAAAGGTTAGTGTGCTTAGCTAAATTAGAGGAAGGAATGAAAACCAGGTAGTACTACAGGGCTGATATGCTGCTGGATAAATTGTACAGTTGCATGCAGAGGGGAAATAACTAAAACCTCTGATTTTCACAGGGGTTACTGTATGTTGTCTTCAAATGGAACTAGTTAGCTGGTGGCTGAGACATTAGCAGACGTTCACACTGGGTTTCGTTGACTGCTGCGAAAAATGTGAGCAGGGAAGGTAAGGAAGGAAAGGCTGTTAGAAATATCAACATTTTTAGCATAGCTGACTTCACAGGATAACTCTATGGGTCTAAAGGTAAAGATACTTTAAAATCCACCTACAGATGAACCCTCCATCTTTCCGCAAACAGCTCAGAGCTTAAGAACTTTAAGCATCCACTTCAGATTTCTCATTTCTGATATGTCAAATAATGTTCATGACCCAAACCATCAAAATATGAAGCTCCAAGTATAAATTCTGAATGCTTTCCTTTAGCTTATTGTTTTATTTGGAGTAGAAGCAGGCAAAGGTTTTTGAAGTGGCACTGAGGTGTTATGGGGGGCAATGGGTGGACTTTACAAATAGAACGTATAGAAAAATACTCCAGTTGTAAGTTGGCTCATGACGGCAACAACACCGTGTGTCTTGTATATCCACTCATTGCAAAAGTCTTTACATGATGGAGATTACCTGTATTCTTCCTCAAGCATTTCTTACAATAAATTATGATATAAAATAGTTTTATGGTTTTCAGGCTGTTGTTGTATTCCTTTGCATTTTTCTTTTGTCACCAGTGTTTTGGTAGCCTATTAGTATGTCACTGTGTGCTACATGCCTCAACCATCTCCAGGGACAACGGGGGTCCCCAGTCTCTGGCAGCCTTGGGAACCCCTCATCAAATGTCCCTAGCAAACTAAAAGACCACAGAAAAATGTTGAGTTTTTTTCTGTTTATTCTTTTAGTTGAAGAAAAGTTTTAATTTATATCAGTATGTGCATATGAATCCTACAGGCGTTGTTCAGCTTTTTTCCCCCACTGCAAAGCAACTTTGCAGACTATAGAAAAGCCAGCAGATTTTAGAATACTTTCTGAATATATTAATCCAGATCTCCGAGCATCAACACAGTGGCATTGGTATGCAGCAGAGCTAGTGGAGGACAGCTCTTTTTGTCAAGGTCAGAGTGACTTCTGAACTGCTGCATTCATCCAGTGACTGACAGGGCGCTGATACAAGACACATGAGAGGCAGGAGAAACTTATAAAAATATTTCATCATGGGGGAAAAAACAACAACAAAAAAAAACAACTATAGGTGCTAAAATAACCCCCCATGTTTGAACCAAAGGTAGCAAAGGTCTTGATCTCGCGTTGGCACCGGCCACATGCTCATCTGCATTGCGAATCGAGGTCAGGTCCGCTCACCGGGGGGAATCTACGCTCAAGGATGAAGCACAAGTGAGCAGACTGCCCTTGAACCAAATGGCACGTGGCCGTACATAAGAGATAACACAATTGAGGATGGAAAAAAGTACGGTACTACAAAGAGAGGTGTTTACTTGATCAGATAAAAAGAGCCAACATGTTTGAAAAGGTTTGACAAACAGAACAAATTCAATTTAGATATGGAGAGCAAATCCATCAGCTTTCAGAACAAAAATCTTCAGAGCAAAGAGGGGTTGAAAGAGCTTTGAAATAATCTTTTTATCAGATACAAAAAATAAACGAATGCTTATTACCTTTGGCCAAAAAAAATTTGATTTCCTTTTTTCTTTATGTTAATTTCATATAATCCATCTCTTTGCTTTCACACAATGAATTGGAGGTTATGGAAGGTCACCTTTAAACAAGTTCCCGTTGTCAGGGGTGTGTCCAGACTTTTTTGACTGGGGACTCTTACTTCTGCAGGGGTAGCCTGAAGTGTGACGTGTGCACAAAGTCACACAAATATAAATTATTAACCCTTTCTAACTTCACCAATCATATCTGCTTCATAACATGAGATAACAGAAACATTAGTTTAACTTTTTATTGACACAACAAAAAAGTATTTGTTCAAAAATGCATGCACATAGTCTAACTTGCAATGTTTTGGTCCAAACACATTGGCAGTTAGTTCATTGCAAGTAAGACATTGAGCATTACCTTCATATGAAACTATTTTATGAAATATCTGTGCAAAGTTTTAATTAATAATTTACAGTACAAACAAAAGAAAATATGATATATTGATATGTCAAGAAAACCACTAGCACCCTTCTGCAAAAACAACCTCCTAATCGTTGGTTTTAACATAAGTGACAGGGCAAATAACCAATAAGAGTTCAGGATTTTAAAGGTAGCAGATAGGGTGGCTAGTCATATTTCTGGGGGGGGGGGGGGGATGCCGGCCATGGCCACCCCTCTCGACATGGCCCTGCCCGTTATGATTACTTATGTCAACAAGACGACAAAATTAATGTGGACATCTGTCTGAGTATATAAGCAATTCATGTGTTTATGAATGATCATGTGTTTTGACGTCCAATGACAGAAGATGGTAAGCAAAGTAAATTTATATAAACACATTTCTATTAAAAAAAGGTGGCTGGTGATATTCCTGACAGTCTTGTTTCCTGCTTGTCAAACCTAATCTAGGCTCATAAGGTGATGCATGACTGACAGCATTTCAATGACTTTCAGATTGTTGTTGCTCATTTCAGTTTTCCTTCATTATAATGGCCAAGTGTTCCCTGTTTTAGTGTATTCATATGTAATAAAGTGTCTTTTTATTTAATAATAATGCAATTTCCAAATAACCCAAAGGTGGAGAACAACAAGGTCATACTAGATCGAGAGTGAATGATGCTCATTAAAGTCACTATCTACGAAGCCATGTGGCAGCAGACACACAAAATAAGACCATCTATTGCACATCATATTACGCCATGACAGGCACTTTAGAAATAAATGTAAATCTGAATAGAGGTGTTTATGTCATGGCAGAAATGAAGACTGAGACAATTAAAGGTAAGCCAGGATAAGAAATACTTTAAAATCCATTTTTATAAACTAAAGTTATTATTTTTTAGAGGCCCAGCATCTTTTTGTCTGGTATTCCCTTTTTGATCCTCATTCTGAGCACATTTCACCCTTAAAGAAATGTCTCTCTACTGTCCCATTTAAAAAAAAAAAACAAAAAAAAAACACCAGCATTAGAGATCCACGAACTGGGAAAATCAGGGCCTATACATTTGTTTGAAATAACAATTTAGCCAATTGCCGATTCCGATGTTTGTTTCATGAATTCTTTTGGTGTATGGACTCATACAATACCAAATTTTGTCTGACAATGAAAACAAGTCTGAGTTTGTTCAACAGGTGACTTCATCTGCCCCCCAAAAAACGTTTTCTCTGAATCAGTAGTTAGATGTACTAGATGCCAATATTAAATTGATTTGAAACAAAAAATAAACATCGGCAACTGACATCGGTTCATGCCACATTATTTTGCATATGTGCAGATGTCTGTCAACAGATCCAATATCAGCCGATTCCGATGTCGGTGCATCCCTAACAAGCGAGGCATGTACACTTTCAGAGTTCCAAGATTCCATAAAACCACTATTTTTCTTGATATTTGATACAGATCAAAATTAAACTGGAAGAGCTTCAGTATACACAATCAGTTTAGAACCTTCACAAAAGTAATAAATACAAAATATTTCCATGTTTGTGTATTTTCTTTTGGTAACTTTAGCAAAAGTCATAAAATTTTAAGCTTAATCAGTGACATTTACCATGCATGTGTCAAAATATCAGAACTGGTGCAAGGTATGTAAGGGTTAACATTTGGGTATGTATTAAGTTTCTTGACAAAAGCCTCAGGATGGCTTGGTTGAACCCAGGACTGTAAAATAACTGATGAATAATGCTGTTCCTGCTGTTGTAGAGATGGTTCTGCACTCTTTGCAGATCACAGTTCTTTGTACAATCAATAGCTGCTGAGGTCATTTATTGCCTCTTTTAGGGCGATAAATGAGAAAGTTTGCAGGTTTGAAACGTAATAAAGAGACTTTATTGTGAAAAGGAATTGTTTTCAGAGTTTTTTAGACAGTAACACCAACACTAAGTCATTAGCAGAATTTAAACCATGAGGACAACATTTTGAGATGGACACACAGAATTTAATCCATTTGCTGATCCAGATCACTTCTTTTGAGGACACACACAGTCTTTGGTTACAGCCGTGTGTGCTTACTCTGAAATTGCCCAAAAAATCAGAGCCGGGCTGCATTTCTCGGCTTTCTGCACTTAATCACTATATTTAACTGATTGCTTGGAGGTGATCGACTGAGGTGATTAACAAGGGAACAAGAGCTGAAATGGCAGCAGCTAATGAGGCACACTGGGACTCAGAGGGTGAGGCTCTGTTGTTGCTCCAACAACTTCAGTAAACAACATGCTGACTCATCGAGTGACACTGAGGCTCACACAGAGGTCTTATTGCCCTTTAAGCCGCACTCTCTGGATTCATACAAACTGTAAAGTATTGTTTGCTAAAAATGGACTGTAAACATATTCGTAAACAAAATGTAACACTCCCAACTCGCCAAATATGCCGGCTTAATTATTACCCGGGTTCAGGTCGCCTGATTGGAGGACTACAGTGTGGCCTCGGTAGATGTGGTGCAACCTAACTGCTAGGCAATCTGCGCTCCTTTTATAAATGTGTATCATCCATGTAACACTTTCAAATTAAAGAAGTCAACATAGCAATGACAAATCTGGTTGATTCTGGTTCATTTTTAAATAAGTGCTTACCGACAGTCATTGCATATTGTATACAAATTCAGAACACAGTGGTTGGATGGATAAAAGCACAGAAACTTATACAAGACCTGTGGGAAAAAAACTTCATATCCCCCTTTTCATCCCTTCCTTTCACCTCTTGTTCTGGTGGGACCAAGGGGAGGACAGTGCTGACAGATGTGCACACAGCCTGAAGGAGGATGAGGCTCTGAACGAGTCTGGCAGATGTTTGCGTCTCCAGGGTTTGGACCTCCTCTGGTGAAGAGTCACCGGTCCTGATGTTAACCCCTTCTTGTGCTACAATTCAAAAAGACATATTAACACAAACATCAAAACAGACTCAAGCCTCTTTCACTCATGATCTTGGGAATATTTCCAATCAGATTGTGACATTGACTGGACTTGTCCTCGCTGACACATGCACCACTAAAGAAGAGATTGATGATGTCAGCCACTTTCCCATAACTGGAAATATGAGGGTTGGTGTAGGTAAAGAGAACTGGTTCTGGGTTAATAACTACAGAAGCCCTATGGGGACATGCATCCATACATTTTTCTTCCTCTGTTTTTCTGTCAAAACCGGATAACAACGGTTTCCCCGCGATAATGAATTTGTTTCTTGTGATCTCAAGAAAACGATTGAAATGAACTTGTCAAACATTATCATAGAAAATAGAATGTGTAGATGCAAATCCTCTGCGGGCTTTCACAAAGTAGCACAATCTTTTTATTTGGGCATTGGCAGGAAGTCTTAGTTTTAAAGTCAGTTAGATACATATGGCCATCTGCATTTTCACATGAAGCACTCTCTGGTAATGTTTGGAAATTGTAAGTGCAGTGTAATGCATGTGAAAAGGGGGCTTTTCATTTAGTCATTTAGACACTGCAGTAAATTTCATGCACACGCTCTCCAATATGTGAATCCTGGAGGTTTATCAAATATCAAAAGCTTTTTACAATTCCTACAACCTGTGCATGTGCAAATGACAAACAGGTCACTGAGTTAATTACACAAAGCTGTGGCCCAGAGGAAGAGTTTCAGTATTCAATGCAATCATGTGTTTGTTGACGGACACCTGAAGGTATCTGAAGCAGACTATTGATCCGCACACGGGCAGAGAACAGATTTATACTTTGATTTCCTACAGTAAACACAGACGGTTTGGATAGGGATGTAAACCAAAGCCCAGTCTGTTGACTCCATTTGTCATATATATTCTCTGTTCGATAACTCAATAAAGTGTTTGAGACAGCAGCTGCTGAGGGAGGAACTTCAAGGCGAGCGTGTCTTGGTTAATGTATTTCTGTCAGCAGGGGGGAGGAACCCGGGGATGGAGGAGGAGGAGGAGGAGGACGGGTGAATGGAGGTAAGAGGTGAGTGATCTCTGCGTCTCTTAATTTCTTTCTCATCCATATCTTGCTTTATTTAAACCTCATTCTGCTCTTCTCTATCTATAGCAGAAACAATGTCTGCATTCTCTTCCACACATCTGCTTATTTCTCTTCAGAGAGCATCCTGCATGTATGATTGCATCTCACAGAAGGGCCATAAATTGTGATAAACTGTCATTCTCCAATTACGTTATGAATATTTTCCATAACAGCTTGTTTTGACTAATAGCAGCAAACTATTGCTGAGTATAGTTGACATGTGTATACACCAAACACAATTTCCACATTGGCTTCTTTTCTGTTGTTTGTCAATTTGAAAGATTGCAGCCTCTTGGTTTTGGAGATAAAACATGAATGTTTAGAAGTCCAAACTTTATTTTAAGCCCCATGTTAGGCATTACTCTTTCTTGTGTTCAAATGTCATGAAACAGAAAACATATTGTCTCGAGCCACAGGCGTCATCAAACGCGTCTTTTTGTTGTATCTGCAACTTCTGTCGTCCGTATGTCACATCAAGTGTTGGCCAATTGTTTCCACTGAGATTATGCAGACATGACAGCCCATCGCAACTGTTTATTACATTAGCTCACTTCTGATCTCTTTAATCTCTCACAGGAGAAAGCCAAAGAAAAAGGAGAGAAAGGGAGAGGGAGAGAGAGAGAGTATGGGAGATAAATTTACTGACAGCCTAGCAAAGCTAAGATTCTCCTGTCCTCATGAATATGGATGCAGAAACCCACCAGGAGAGTATACACGGCTAGCTTTAATGCTTTAATGCGCATTAGGGCAATAATAAGAAGGAAGCTACTTAGATCCCATAATTCTCCAGAGGCTCATCATAAATAACAGCTTACATGTAGCTTACTTAGATAAATAGGCGGATGGATGTGAGGGATGAAGCGCCTGCATTCACTCAAGCTTAGGAGATTTTTGCAGGCACGTTAACTCCACCTGCAAAAAAATCTGTGCAGCATGTGTCTGTGTGTGTCTGTGTCTGTGTGTGTGTGTGTATGTTTGTGTGTGTGCCACCTGCATGCACATTTGTTTTTTGGGTGAGCAGGGAAAAATAAAAAGCCGAGGCAATCACAGCTACAGAAAATGTCATTGACTCCCATTACACCCACAAAGCCCTCAGTGCCATTACACCACAGGGCAAATTAGTCACTATGAAGATGAATGGGTTCACAAAAACACAATAACTTACATTGGGCATGTAGAATTCCCTATGAATTATTTAAAGAGCAGCTATATAGTAACACACCAATACAGTAGTAGAGAAGCAGCAGAAGCCTGAATACCTTTAGAAGAAAAATCCAGTAGATTTGACAAATATCTTCACGGTGCATTCTTTTACCAGCACACAGGACCAACCGAGCACATGCCAAGAGACATAAGCACACACAAACGATACTTTATCACCATCACATGCTGCACATCACTCACCCCTGTGCGCACACACACACACACACACACACACACACACACACACACACACACACACACACACACACACACACACACACACGCACACACACACACATACACATGCATCCACACATACACGCTGGCCTTATCCTATTTATCCAAGTGTATGTGGACTCATAAATTATCCGTGGCTTGACACCAGATCATTAGTTACAGTCTCTCATCCTGCGATCAGACCGTGAGTCCAGCCTGGAAATCTCCTACTTTGCATTTTACTGACAAATATTATGCCAACAAACACACAAATGAGTGCAAATACACACACGACTACACATTTTTATGGAAAGTAGGTGTGTAAAGCACAAAAAAAAAAAAAGAAAAAAAAAGAGACACACAGGATATGCCTAGCAATAATATATTAGCATATTTAGCCTTTTATTGATCTTCTCTGTGCTTTCGCTTTCAAAGCTTGAGGTCTAATTGTTTGGGGGAATTTATTCCCATAAGGTCATGGTTCCAATTTATCTAAAAAAAAATGTAAGCAAGAGACAAAGGAGTACTGGTTCAGATGGAAAACAGCTCATATCACATTGTTTGGTATATCAGCTCATTTTGCAGGGATGCAGTAAAGAACATACTAGACCCCAATTACACAGGAGATTTCCCTTTGTACACCAAGTGTATGGAGCCAAAAGTCTTAATCCTGGTTTAATTTAATCTGAAAAGGTGCAGCACTTGCCTATGAAGCATGCAGTGTTTTAACCATGTGTGCACAGCATAAGGAGGGGTGAGGATTTACGGGTCTTAGCCATGTGCGGTACGGAGCATATCAGGTTTATGTGAGCTTGGTTAGCGGGGATACGACTGTTCGACTTCCTTCTTCTGCCTCCTGACAGTGAACGATGTGTCCATAACGAGGTGGCGATGGACAAACTACGTAATGGGAACCCAACCTGTGAGTCGGGCCATTAATCTTTGTAAGGCAGAGATGACCGGTGGACCTGGTCTGCTCACTGTAACCGGGGCGGTAACATCAGGATTTCATGCCTCTCTGACTGCTTCCAGGCGTGTCCTGAGCTCTGGCTTTTTGAACAGAACACCTTCTGATTTCCCTCAGGATCCTGGCTATAAGATCATCTCCCTGCTTGGTTTTGTACGCATCAAGCCTATAAAAATAGGACAAATGATCTAGGTCAGGCTGCAGGACCAAATATTTCATATTCAAGTAGTTTTAACTTTTAAGGGGCCTCCAATGTGGCAGATCTTTTTAACATATACCTTTTTGTACTCTGCTGTTTCCATTATCATGTGAGTCAGGTAAACGGGGGACTGTTAATGCTTTTAACTTCATGCGACTTGCTAATACGGTCCATTGTCCATAATAAGTTTTATTGCACTCTAGCTATTACTGGAATCTGTACAACCAACAAAAGTATCTGTCTCTGGTAAGATGGAGAGAGGGCGTGGTTTTCACAGGAAGTCATGTTTAATTTGGCTTATTATTTTAGTTTCTTTCCTAAAAATGATTGGCAATGCAATTGTTTTACATTTAAGGGACCACACAAGGAATATGATTTTTTTTTTCGGATTCTGATAGACTGTATTCAGTGTCTACCAAATCTAACAAAAAAAGTAATAAATAGAAAAATCGAATTATTATTGTTATTATTATTAGCCTACTAATGTAAATAATAATAATAATAATAATAATACAATAATTACTATTATTACTATTAGCCAATTATAATTAGATATGTTTTTATATACATAAGTAGGAGCCTACTAGTTACTTAATACAAATCCATCCCCAACATTTTTTAATATAATCATTAAAATTTTACATACAAGTTACAATGAGTTTAAAAATTACACGACACAACACAAGATAAGCCAAAAGCCTAGGTTTTGCTAACTGGTCCTTTTTAGAGTAGTGAGGCTAAATTTACAGTAATTAAGCCTTCATTTATAAAAAAAATATGGAGCTCAGTCTGGATTGGAGTGTATAAAAAAACTAGCATCATCGTTTCATTATTGCGCACTTCACTGAAACATTTATTTTTCTCAGCTGGCTGTCAGTTTGTCTCTGAAGTTTTTTCTAAAGCTGCTGGCAAACTGCGCATGTGCCGACTCCATTACACCGCGGTGTTTTCACTGAGTTATTCTCAAGCTAGCTGGCCTTTGTAAAGTCCGAATATGCTTCTTTTTTACGGGACGAAGTGCTGAGGAACACCGAGGACGACTACTCGTTTACTTGTTTCTTTTGCTAACTTGCTAAGGTTCTGGGTATGTCAACGCAATGCTAGTTTTTTGTGTTTGTGTGCTTGGCTAATGCTGCTGGCTGTTTGGACGCTCTAGCTCTGCTTGACGAGAGCTGGTGGGGCTGGACTTCTTGCTGGTCTTCTTGCTTTTACTTTTTTTTGGATGTAGGACTATGCAGGTACCTTTACCCCCCTCATGGTTGGCCTGCTGTTGTTGAACAGCTGTTGTTGGTGATGCTGGGTTTGTTAGGCTATATGTTGTTGTGTATCATATTGCTGTTATGGTTCATGATTCATGGTGACAAAATACCTGCAACCAGTATTATTTGGTACATGATAAGAGCTGGATTATTTGTGCTTTTCATACTGAACAAGATAATACTTGTTATTAGCCATATTTGAACTAGTTGTGAACATGAAACTATCATTGTATTCTTACTGGTTTCCTTGGAAACGGTATCATTGCTTTTGTCACCCAGAGAAAGTAACATTTTGAGAAACAGGTTTGCACTATTCATTTAACATTCACCTAAGCATTATTATTTTACAAATAAAAGTGGGTTTATTATAAGTTTTTCATACAACAATTAGCCATGTTTGTGTGTGTGTGTGTGTGTGTGTGTGTGTGTGTGTGTGTGTGTGTGTGTGTGTATGTGTGTGTGTGTCGGGGGGAGGGGGGTTAACTTTATGCTGCTTAAACTTACCAAACTGAAGCTATTTCAGGGTTCTGATGCGTATCTATACGCTATTTATAAGCTATAAAACATTGGGTTTGAGACTTTCAAGGGCAGCAGCAAACCACTTGCCTTTGAAAGTTTTGCGAGTTTTCGGAATCTCTGGAGGTAAACATCTATCACCGTTGAGTTTTTCTTATTTTTTTTATGAGAGCAACGCCAACCCCACAAGACCTTCCATAGCCCCAAAATAGAGCCAGACTAATACAGCAAACAAAACAGAACAAAACAATAGCACGCAGCACAGCACCTCTGCCTGCAGGGTGACAGGGCACAAGCTCCGATGATTGATGATGAAGGAGAGAAGTATCCCCTCTCCGCCGTGATAAGAGGCTATAAGAGCGCAGAGAGGTGAATATCAGGATTAAATGAAGCTGTGAAGGTGCAGCATGCGTAGCCACCGTCTGAGATAGACAATGTTTTATTTACACCTTAGACACGACTCATTAAACTTAAAGCACATCCCCTCCACCTCTGCTGCTGCATTGGAGGGCAGGAGCATATGTTAGTGTATTTAAATATGTGTGTACTGTACAGTATGCATGCATGCGATAAGGTATACAGTCATTCAGTTAAGGAAGGCTTATTTTCTGCTTAGAGAAGTCAAGTAAATGAAGAAGAAACTCAACATTTTATTTTGAAACCTCAAACGTATCCCCAATAAACCAGCACAAATGTGTTTTTCTGTGGAAGAATCATGTAATTTTCATCAGTATGCCCACAATTGGAACACGTGTATGTGAGCCTCCATGTCCATGCCTTAGTGTGAACGTGAGAAATAAGACCGTAGTGATACAAGTTGTTCGGTATCTCCCCTTCCTTCCTGGTTGAGGATCGTCACATCTTTTTGTCTTTCTTCTACCATGTGTTTGATAACTGTCAAAGTGTTTGCGGTTATTTCTTTCCATTCTATAATAGCCCCGTCACCAAGTCTGACCATTTGACTCTGTTTGTTACTGCTGCTTTGTCAAATGAGATTAATTTCCCCCTCTTAGTGTTTACCACTAATTATAAACACAAGAACAGATGGGATATAATTCTTTTACGGAAATGTTGCCGCTCGGCCAAAGAGATGTGGCAACATCTTTTTTCTGTGGCTGTTCTTTACGGGAGAGAAAGATGGATTTGGATTACGAGCTTAGTTTAGGGTTTTATTCAACCAGGTAATGAAAGCACATAGATTTTCTTCTACATCCTTGTAAAGTTTAAGATAGAGTTTTCTTTCTTCAGTCAAGAGAGCGTGCCATTGTTTCATCCTATCACCTTATCTTCTCATTGAACCAGAACGAGAAAGCAATGCCGGTATTTTTTTAAATCTTTTCCACATCTCAATCCTGGCAATCTTTAAAGGAAAAACAACGACCATTTCTACATGGTGATTTGACTCAGTAAACAGACCTGTCAGTGAAATCACAAACAACATGATGATCCTAAAACAAAAGTTTCATTGAAGATTTGATTTTCCCTCATGATAAGAGGGACGCAACATTTCCTTTCTTCCAAGTTTTAGATTTGTTCAAGGTCCTTTCCTGAGTCCCATTTCATTTCGTTGTGCATGATCCCAATGTGTTTCCATGTTCTATGTGTTTTTCATCAGTTATGGCAGGAAAGCACTTGGCATGCAGCAGTGATCAGCGTTTTGGCAGATGGCGCGTCCTCACTTCTAAACTGGCTGATATTGGCTGGTGGCTGCAACTGGACAGTCATCGTAAAGTCGCCATATGTTGCAATATGCTTCACAGATTGGGGCAGGGGGCAAGTGTATTTAGGGGCATGACTTGGCAAGTTGAAACACTCATAAAGGGAGTGAGCATATGTTCTGTTCACATCACATCATCTTCACTTTATTTCTGGAACTCCATCTTCAACTTCTACTGTCAATCAGTCCTTTTATCTGTACTGCAAACCCTGTACAAATGAGTTATTTTCTTTAACAGTGACAGACTGTTTGAAGTAGTTAGCCTTCTGATCCAGCAGAGGGCGCTCCAAAAATTCTATGAGTTTGATCTGTTGTATTCCATTCCAAAAAATTAAAATAGACGTCACACAGAGCAGAAAGTCACATTACCAAAACATCTGGAAGAAGTGTGCAGAAGTATGTTAAGTTCTATACCAACGATGGCAAAGAAAGCCTGGATTTATGTTGTGTAAACATAATGGGAAAACAGAATCCCTGATTGATTAAGCTTTCCCCATATACAATTTGTAAGACTGGAGAAATGTTGCTACATACTTGCTTTAAAAAAACCAAAAAAACAATCGTGAAAAAAGCTGAAAACAGTATAAATACATGACTGCACAATAAGATAAAAAAAGACACATCACCTTGGAGGTCAGCAAAGACAGTTGCAATATAATCAGATATAATTAAGCAAACAAACATTCAGCAAACAAATGGCTGTAACCAGGAAAAAACAAACAAACAAAAGTGAATCCAACAGTGAAAAGAAGAAAGAATGAGAAGAAGAATGTTTTTTTTTGGTGGGTTTGATAGGGAGAAGATTAACTGTGTGTGTGTTGGGGGGGGGGGTGTAGTGTTAGTGTATATGTCCATGCTGTGGTGTAAGAGGTGATTACACAAGAACTTTAATAATGTCTAGGTTTGGCGATAAGGGGCTGCAGTGGGAGTTTCACAACCAAGCTATACTCTGCTGCCGATGATATGAGTGGAAGCTGTTGCGAGAGGCAGAGCAGCAGTTTGTTTACTGTGTACATGTGTTGGGAGGCGCACCAGACCCAGGGGAGGCAGTCCCTTCCATCATATAGAACACAGAGTTAATTAAAATTATTCTGAATATTTGGCATGTCACATCCAATTTGCTCAAACTATCGTCTGATCCTTGCAGTTTGATCCATCTGCGTTGTAGTTGATTTCTGGCTCTAAAAGTGGAACATTACCCATTTATCACATGGGGTAACCTCCAGAGTAACCTGGAAAGGATCTCCTCTCCAGACCTGCAAATGGTTCCTTTCCTCACTTGGAATGAATTTTTCTCCTTGGCTTGACAGGTGAGGCAGCAGAAGAGAGTGACCTATAGAGGGAGAGAGAGACAGGGGAATAGAGGCGGAGAGAGAGAGAGAGAAGGGGGAAGTGGCTGCAGGTGTCAAGCCTCTTGAAATTGGTTACCTTCCCTCCTGGAGATGATGTGTACTTGAGTGTCTGCAGTGTAAGTCCATGCACACGTTTTCCAGGGCTTTTGTGTGTGTGTTTGCATCTGACTGGGGGACACGAGTGTAATGATTCCTTTTTAGCATCCCTTGAGTGAATATGTACTCTCACCCACCTAACCACAGGGATAACACATTAAAGGAGATAGGTGAATCAGATTTGAATGTGAGATGGAGGTGGAATAGCCTTTCTGACACCACACTGTATGAAAGCTGCAGCCATAGCCTGGGGACAAGGCTTCTCCTGCAGTGACAAGTGCTTGTGGAAAGTTAAAGTGACATTTCAGTTTGGTGGTGTGATAGTAAACCAAGTGGCAGGGCCATGGATGGATCAGTGCCTCCCACCAGGGCAGCTGGACAATCCTTCAAGTGCAGTGAAAAGGCTTTTTATTTCATCCACTACATCTTCTATGTGCAGAAAGTGTAATAAGTCTACAGCAACTGCTGCACTAAACTAATGCTATTAGTGTTTTCTGCTTACAGGACTCATAGATTTTTGGGCAGACCGACAGTCCAGTAGAATAAATGTCATCCAGTCTGGCTTAAAATGCCACTCAGAAATTTGAGAGCGTGGGGAAGCTCTGAGTGCCCATCACTCAAACTCTTTTGACCACAGAGCCATAGTCTTGTCACTGCTGTTAGACGAGTGTGCCTCCAAATTGGGACATTTTGTAGCACATCTCAAGTTTCGTCTGGAGACATTTTGAAGTACATTTCCATTTCTTTGGTGGTTACTCAGCAGTTAATGGCACTGAGTAGACAAATGTGATTTGTCATCAACATATCCTGAAAGTAGTCAAAGCTAGAGCCTGGTTACAATGGTTCTTCATCAATTGCCGTTGTAAGCTGTTAGCTGAGGCCCCGCACCCTTAATGGCAACTCTGCCACCTGCATGTCTGTGACCAATGACCAATATAATATTAATTTCATTAAAATGGTTATTTAAATCCCAGTATTTTAACTATTTAAAAATGCAATTCCTGCTGGACCTAAAACCTCAAGTTTTGCACTCAACATCTGTCCACCTCCTTCTGCTTATGGCCTCAATTAACTGCTTTAGTTTCTGTCAGAATGCATGTTGTGTTGCTAAGGCAATCAAACCCCCTTTGCTGCACACCAGGCTGTTTGATACAGACTCGGTGGTTGATAGCCAAAATCAGAGTAAACAAATAATGCTGGTTTATCTTACTCATTCGCCCACAAAATCAGCTTAGGTGATGAAAACAAATCTTATATAACCTCCCCCATCCAGAGAAAATGTTTGAAAACCACAGCAGCAAGTATCGCTTCTATTGACCCAGGCAGGCTCTCCGAGTTCCTGGCCACGTGCCACGCATTACTGCTTCTCCATCACCCAACAGAGCACTGCTGGGAGGTACTTGTTGTTCACCCACCCTGACAGCCAATTAAAAAACAGCTGGAGTTTAGCAGAGCCATTGAAGATAAGGGCCATTCTCCAGGGTGCAGCATTCGCACAACTGCATCACATTATCCTCAAGGGATAATCGACAGCCAACAGCAACACCATGCAAATCAGAGAAGAGTAGGGAAGAGCTCTCCTACAAACTGGTGTAGCTTACGGAAATCACCTAGTGCGGGAGCCAAACCTCTACTTTTTTTTGTCTGAGACTCTATTAATAGGCACAATACTGCATTGTATTAGCATTACAATCTGTCGTCCAAAACTCAAAACATTTGATATTTACCAAGCTTGTCAACAGTTTCAGTTTAGTTTGACGCTCTCTCTTTGTATAAAGTCCACTGACTCTGGAGATAAATGTCCTTGTGTATTTGTTCTGTGTGGCCCTTACTTTAACAGTCCCACAATTCTTTCTGATCCCTGACTGATGGTTAAAGAGACCCTGCTAGACAAGCCATCAGGAAAAGTATCATACAAGCGGCAGCTGGCTCAGCATTATGCACTGCTGATTTAATTAGAACAACCACATTAATGATGATTGTGTCTCTCGTGGGCCCACAGTGTTTGCATTACATCTGTAGATCTATGTGTGCACAGGCCACCCCATAGGTCTTATAATAAGAACATATATTGGAGGAAATAGGGTACTTTAAATGTTTTATGTCTGCTGCTTTAATGGTAGGCTTCAGTTCAGGCTAGTGAGCTTTAACTCACTTCGTACTGTTGCTGATACTCCCAGGATTCTGTTCTTTAAGGAGAACAGTGTTTGGCACATCTTTCATGCAGCCTCGCCCAGAGGGATTTTCCTAATTTTTGTAATACATGAAACTTAGTGGAAATAAACTTTGGCTTTATAAACATGAGTCATATAAGAGGTTGTTTACATATTAATCAAATGACTAATCATTAATTCTTCGGTTTGCTTGGACTTGATATGGTGGAATGTTTACATTTCAATTTGATGACTACAATTTTTCTTCTGTATTTTGTTGGATTTTGGGTGCTAGAGAAAAAACACACTAAGCAGCCAGAAGCTGACCTTGAGTTTATATCCAGAAAACGATCTGCTTAAAAGGTCAGCCTCTCTTGTTTCATACAGCAGTACATCATCCATAAAGCTATTCTGTATAGAACAGTTTTCCAGCATGTATGGGAAACACATGTGTGCACTATAAAGTTGTTGAGCAGCTTTATCTCCTTTTCCGTGTCGTTCCTACATATAGAGACAGACTGGAATTATAAAGGGTCAGGCTGCCAGGAGTTTGCATCCCAGAGAGGTCCCTGGCTCAGGCTGAATCTCTGATCCACCGATAACATCTCTTCACTCTCTGTGCTGGTTTTCCCTTCATCTTTCGCTTACTGTTTCCCTTCTCTTCTTCTCCTCCTCTCGCTTCAACCAAGCCTTTAAGGTGCCTTAAATTCCTGATACATAACGATTTCTGGGGTTCCTGGGTTACGAGGGGTCAAAACAGTTTTCAGCTACAGAGAGGTAATTGGTTGAGTTTGCTGGTGGGAAGCCAGTGAGGGATCATGCCTTTGTTGCTTGACCAGTGACTCTAGTGGATGGCCAGGGAGGTTTCATGGAGGGATGGGATCCTGGGTAATAGTGTAATATATTACTGGAGCTTGATTTTGGAATTTGACTGAGTTCTGTTACTGATATTAGTTTCGTTTGGCCTATGATAAATACATAGATATTGGACATCATCAAGTAAGCCATCCAATAATTAATAAGCCACCTCAAGAAATCATCAGGTTTCACACAAAAGCCGTTTCATGAAGATTTCACAGCGACACTAACACATCACACAAGCTAACATCTTGGCAGTGGAGACATGATGAGTCGATGATGAGGTTTGACATACAGGAGGATAAACACAGACAGTCTTTGCACTGACTCCTTTAGCCACTCGTCTGCGCTGCCCCTTTGTATGTACAAAGGATCTAGCTGAAGAGAGTCAAGCAGTAAACTTCTCTGTTTCTATCATTTTATTTTTTATTGGGTTACATAAAAAAACTCGGGCCAGAGTTTTAAATATGGTTGTTTGAATCTTTTTAGAATCTGAAAATGTTATGCCAAGAATGCATAATGTTTATGTAAGATCATTTTAATATTTTTTTTCTGTTTTACTTTACACATATAAAGACACTTCAAACTAAAATAAAGGAGAATACAGGTAATAAAGAGTGGGAGTGGGACACATTTTCTAGTGGAGATTAGTTTGAGTGAGATTGAGAGATGGTAAGCTTCAGTTTTTATGATTTTCTGTAATAAACAGTTAATTAATTGTCAAGTGTTTTATTATGTACCTAAAATGAATTTCCATTAAGAAAAGTTCTTCTTTAAAAGTTCTGTTTGTTTTTGCTGTTAACCACAATGCTTTAAAGTAAAATAATCGGTATCAGCCAAATAACTTAAATGGCAGGTCAGACCATGGAAAAAATCTGAAATGGGCCAAACATATTGCAATTGGTGCATCTTCAATCAGAACATCTCTTTACCTGAGTACTTCAAATGTGACTTACTTAAAAAACATATTGTGTTAATTAGAATTTGTCAACATTTGTGCGTTAATGTGTGTTTTGATACACTATGCCTTAGGTAATGGTGGCATGCAATGTGTGTGTGTGTGTGTGTGTGTGTGAGAGCGTGTACAGCCGTCTAATAGTCTCTCCCTCTAATCCTTGGTTTATCTGCTGGTCACTGAGGTGGGAACGGCACCGAGACGTCAGTCATCTGGCCGACCAACCAAAACCTCTTTATTTCTACTGTCACTGGAACCCATTTGGAAGGCTGGAGATTTATTTGGGCCCTCTTATCTCTGCAGTCCAGTCAGGAATCATATAGCTGAACTGGTGTATCTCTTCCGCCCTCTGGATAGAGAGAGGGTAAAAGGGCCCTAAAGGGTAAAAGTCCTTCATGAATATGTTCCAGGAATCTGCAGCATGTGTCTGATAACATAAAAAAAAGAACTCACTGCACTCCAAACCTAAATGGATGCAATAAATAACACATTGCTGTGTGGGAGAATATGCTGCCTGCGTTCTTCTGTACAAATATATTCATCTTCAGAGTAGCGGTTGAAAATTGTACTTGTTGAAAAAATAACTGTACTGCAGGGACTGCCTGTTAGGATTTGGATTATCCATAGATTTTTTTTTTTTAAGTTGAAGTATGAATCTGAAAGTTGATATGAAACCCAGCATTTCCACATTGTGGACATTTCCCCTCTCCACATCCCCTTATAGGCCCTCGATTGAGTTGTCAGCTGAAGACTATAGGGGACATTAGAATATAGTGAAGAGACTTTCTTGCACACTGATTTTTCATTTGGTGCTGAAAAGTGTATTTTCGATTCTCAGAAAACAAATTAGTTTGGTCTGTTTGAGTGAGCACAAGTAAAACCATGTTCAACAAACAACACAAGAAAGTAATAAGGCTTTAACTAATTGCACTGTTTAAAAAAAGTCAGCATTTTGAGATGACCAGCTATCGTTTTATGGTTGCCACATGTAAAGTAAAAGAGAGGAGTTAGAATTTCTTCTGATTATTTTTAAAACGACAATTGTTAAAGGTAAAAAAAATCAAAATACAACACACAAATGATGTTTTACTTATCCAAACCTTACTGTAAAATTGATTAAATGAATGCCATATATTTAACTGAATAGCTCTTTTAGATTGCAAACAAAATCCCAAAATGGCTTTAAGGGGAGGAAATGGAGAGAGGGGGAACTGAGGGAGAAAAAAAAAAAGTAAAACACTGAAACAGCATGTTTCCATTTTAGCTGAGTGGCTAGAGTGGGTTTGCCACAAGCATGCATCAGGCCAGTTAAGAGGTTAGGCCTGGCAAGTCATTACTGTCAGAGCTAATGTAGAGAGATGAGGAGAGGGACCAGGGAGGTAAGTCTCACTAATGAATGAACACACTGCTAAGTTCAACAATTACACGCCTATGTAAATGTAAGGATAACACACCAACACGAGCACGCGGCTGCTGAGCTCCCCAAAACTAACCCAGCTTGAAAACAAAAGGAAATGTCTCTCCATTAACTTCAGACGTGAACTTTCTTTTTTCGCAGGCATTGCATGAAAGGAGATACCTCTCTCAGGAAGTATTAAGTGTCATATAAGGCAGATATGAGGCCAGATTTTAGGGAAATGCCTCCTAGCATACATTTCCTCACACTGGAATACCAATTTGAAAGAGTCAACTGAGTGCTCCAAAGTTAGAGGATGGAAAAATAAACGCTGGGCCTGTTTTTGGCCTGTGTAGCCCTCTGCAGCTCAATGGACAATACATTTCCCTAAATATATTACATTTTCTATGAAATGAAGGCACACTGCCTGACTGTACAACATGCACTATAGCTTCCAGTAATAACTTGTGAACATAAGGGATGACTTTGTTCAGTACCATGAATCATCCCAGAAATCTTAAATTCATTTTATTTGCTGTCCTGACATGTTAGATCCAACATGTCAACGTGTTTTTTCTGCATTTTTCTTTGTACAGGAGGAGATTCATCCAATTACAGCAAAACAGTCAAATCTGATTAATATATTATAGTTATACCTGAAGAACATTAGCCCTCAGCTTTAAATAACACATAACACCACTCTACCTAACTTTTTGCACTTCCACATTGGCTTCTTTTTTAAAGACCAGAGGTTGCTGTTCGGTCCAAATAAGTAGGTAACAAATACAAAATGTCTGACAATGTAAGATGGACACTTTTGAAACAACTTCACCAACTACCAAGGTGCCTGGAGAGTGAAAGGCTTGAAGAGGTCAAAAAGCTGCAGCAACATTTGTAGAATGAAGATCAACTTTAGACCGACGCGTTTCGGCTTGTGGCCTTCAAGTCTTTGTCAGGGGTCATGATGATGGCTCATGATGATGACTTGATGAAGGCCACATGGTGATAAAGGTTAATAAAGCTGATCTTCATACTATAAGATTTAAAAAATTAAAAAATAAATCTTCATGCTCCATTTTTAATTTGGGCCTTTCTACTGCTGTCTCAACACTTTGTGGTTTTCATTATTTCAGCTATTTCTTAGTTTAATGGACTGCATTAAACATCTGTGAGTGTGTTGAGTGTTAAAAACAACAACATAGGTACAAACTGAGCAGTATTCTGTATGTACTGTAAAATCTGGAATATAAGCAAAAAAAAAGTTTAAACTGTCTTCCTGCGTGATGATTTGATTGTGTTCAGCAAAGTCTACATTGTGCAGTTTGTGTACAGCTGTGTTGCTCTTTCAGTACCATGTAGGGTATTCACTCATAGCTACAGTACGATAGTTGAGCTCTCAGACTACAGTAAGAGTTGTGAAATACCGACAGCCCGTGAATCGAGCTGCCCGACTCATATGGTCACTTGTTATTTTAATACAGCAGTTTTTAAATCAAAAGAGCACACATGTTTTATTTACTGAACTATATGCCACTGTTTGCTGCTCTCTATGTGATGACAACGTGTGTCTGCAATTTATACTGGTACATTGGCCGTACCGGTGTATAAGACATAGTCATATTTTACAGTAAGTTGTATTCTAACGCTGTATAACAAAAGACAAAAGAATATAATGCAGCCTATAAATCTAGCTTCAAGTAAAAATAAGTCAAGTCTTACTTAAACACAACTATTGATTAAAGGCTCTCATTTCCATACCCGCACCACATGTACATCAGTGTCACTGTCCATACAATATACACATACACTGTAAATGTGTTTGTGGAGTATGGGCTAAAGTTACTTTGCCCACAGTGCCTCTCATCACATTACCTGTGTGTACAGTATGAAACACCACTCCTGACTTCCTTCCAGCAGGCTAAGCTGCTGCAGGATAAGCTTGAGAAAATGACAACACAATTATACTTGACTGAACTGCAAAAGTCTGAAAGCCCCGGCTTAAAGAATCCCCTCCAAATGTGCTAATGTAGTGTGTTGACAAGAACAAATACACATGCACAAACTTAAATTGAATAAAACAAACAGACCAGCACATACCCTGATGCGTTGTTTCACTTTGCAATCCAAACATGACGCGGTCATACATCTATGACACCTGACTCTACAAGACGAGGTTGTCCTTTAAGAAAGGATTTGGGATGTAAGTTGCCTCTGTTCAAACAAACACAACAAGCCCCTCGATGCTGTAAGCAGTCCCAGCAGTCTAACACATGCTCGTTCAACCTCAGCTTTGAGTGAACAGCACTCATTGGTTTAGGTCCCTGTTAGGCAGGAATCGAGCAGGAGGTCGAGGACCACCAACAATGACACCCACTCTCTTGGCAGTGTCAGCTGTCCACCAATCAAGGGTGTTTACTGCCGCCTGCCTCATGATGTCATTCCCGCTCCCAATGCCAAACTAATAACCACGACAGACCCTGGAATGTGCGTTTGTGTCTATGTGGATGTGTGTGAAGAATTCCACATGTCAGAGTAAACCGTTGTTCCTAATGAGTCCTGAGTTGGAATGAAGGATAATAGAGCGTTCGGTCCGTGCAGCGAAAGGTCAGAGCCATAAACGACTCTGATGGGTTTCGTTTTTCTCTTTATTCTTCGTTTTTCCCCCCTCCCTCCTCTTTAAACTCAGCAGTCACTTATCAAAGCTTAGAAAATAATCAGGTTGCTGGAGGAATGCAGGGAGGCGTGGAGGATCTGTCTGTAACGTCTGCAGAGAACGCAGGATTGACAGCGAGCGGGCTCGCAGAGATTAAAGTAAAACAAAGGAGCAGTGTCACTGAATCTTCTTTTCACTTATTCCTTCATATCTCATCTTTCAATGGAAAGGTTCGTGATTATATTTCTCCTGGGACATTTTTTTTTTTTATCATAAAGAGATAAGCCTTCTTTAAATACGACATGATAATTGGAAACCAACAGTACAAATGTGATGTAGCTTTAGTTGCCTGCAAGAATAAAGAAAGGTTTGAGGATTTAGTTCATCTAAGGGTTGTTACGAAAGCAGAATTTGAAACTTCAATACAACACTATTTAAAAAAAAAAACTTTACTCATATCTGTTGTGATACCAAAGCAACATACAATATGAGTCTAAGGCATCCAGTACTGGGTTGTTTCTTGTTTTCAATTTCCAAAAATGTCAGGCAAACTGTTGCACACCATCAAACATTGGCAATGTCTGTAATTATTTGTTAATTCTAGACATTGTAATCTCCAGTCTTTGTGTTTGTAACTTTTACATCTTTAAAAGACTTGAATCAGGACTTTAAAAACCTCTTTATTTGCCAACCGTTTAATTTGAATGGACGACCTCTTCTCTTTCTTCTCTTTCCCGAAACGGCTTTGGGTTCAAATATGACTGAAAACGTTTATCAAAAAATCTGAGATTATATCGTTTAAAACACGTGGTATTGAAAAAGTATAAAAGCATTAAACATTTTGACAACCATACTTCATACCGACTTATAACAGTCCTCTGTGTGCAACATACTTTTTGAATAAATATATTTCCCTTTAATTTACTTAACTTTGTTTCTCTTGCATCACTGTCACTGGAGATGTTAGGTGCACTGCATTAAAGTAGTTTTTTGTTGAAGAAAGTTACCAAAAGTCTGGGAATGTAAACATATTGCATAAGTTATGTAAAAACAATTTTCTAGCAATGATGGCATTTTATTTTAAATTGATTGTGGTGTTTAGTGCTGGTTTCAATGGAACTTGCATGGAAATGCAATATTGAGGAAGCTCTACAAAGTAAAAATGAAACAAACACAGGAGCAGAACTTAGACAAAATCTAAACGAAAGAAAATCCCATCATTAGAAAAGAGGAAAGCTCTTTACTTTTATTTTGTCAATGGATATTTTGCCATTCTGGAAATAAAATCAACAGATGAGGACAGCCAGTATTGGAGAGGAGCATGATGACAGATATACAGAACAAATAGGAAGGAAAGAGAACAAGAGGACAAACTATTGGATGGTAAAGATGCTATAGTCTATAGAAAAAGAGACAAATGGACAAAATGCCAAAGCAGACGGCTGAATGACAATCAATAGGGGGAAACGGTCCAAATATAAATCGTTTGCTCATATCTGGATGAAGCTGAGAGGGGAAGGATAGAGAGGGGAGAGATAGCCCAGTTGGTGCTCCATCCATCATCTGTTTGGATTGGATGCCAGCTTGATACTGGGAACATTCGCTGATTAATATTCAGCACAGGGTGGAGGGCGCAGAGTGATGCTGGATGAATTAGCTAGCTTTTGCTTTGAGATTCTCAGACTTACTCCTCTGTCTGAAAAAAGCCAAAGGATCGCGGTAAAAGCAGTTAAAGGACCAAAAACTGGATTATTCTGCAGGGATTTATCTCAGCATGTTGCCATAACAATACAGGTGGTTTTGCCTCAGCTTTGTAGCTAAACATATATTGGTGAGGTCAATGCCTTGTGTGCTGTGAGCAGTGAAGATGTGGGTTTTGAATTTGCTCTGGAACCTGCAGAAACCGATGCGTCAGCAGACTGGTGGTTAGACTGACCAACAGGGTCAGCATTTCTGTCACTCGTGCGTCACCAACGACTGCCATGGGTGACCACTGCTCAGCAGAAATGTCACGCTGTCCCTGAAAATGGCACAGCAGAATCCCTCACACACATTTTCCCCCAATCTCTCTGTTTTTTTTCCACTCATACCCCCCCTTGAAAAATAAAGGGAATCACTGCACTTTATCAGGCTTTTTGGGTAACATTTCCTGGATGTACTGTGGAGCAGCAGCAGCAGCAGAGCAGTGATGGAGGACCTCGGGTGTCAGCCTTGGCGTCGGCAGGCAACATTTGTTTGCCTTGTGTTGTCATTATTTGGTTTTCCTGTTAGCTGGTAATGTCTGTGTAGTCAGCAACGTGAACGTGCGATATTGTGTGTGACACCGGCATGGAATAAACATGTCATGCATTTCACAACTATATAAACACACTTTTCCAGGGGATTTTCAGACACCTGTTCCAAGTTGTTCTCCAAATCATTTTGAGTGGTTGACCTTTTGCGCCCAAACAGAGCGGTAAAATAAACCAAATCTTTTGACACTAATGTATGCTGTGTGTGTTTGTGTGTGTGTGTGTGTGTAGAGAGTGTGTGCCGATATGACACAGCTCTTGTAAATAATTATCTCTTGAACATGTTGTTTTATGTTTGTTTAATCACTAATATGCAATTATAAAAACATAGAAGCACTACAGGGCTTTAATTGAGATTAAGACACTCATTGTGCTGCAAGACATAAGGGGCTATTTAAAGGGTCAGTTCACACAAATTACAAACAAAAATATTTCTTCACCCACCCTACTGTCATCCAGCCATTCAGCTAGTTTCTTTTTAATTTGCTCTAAATGTCTCTGAGTATTCTGCCTTCAACATAAAACAGTGTTACTAAGAGTATTGTTTTGTTTTTAACCAAATTAAAAAATATCAAGAAGAAATAAAAGGACATAAAGTCTTACTAGAATGACTCTATATGTTTTGTTATACTGTCATCATGTTCCTTTAGGGACAAACTAGTAAGAGGGATATTGATTCTTGGAAGTCGTGTTGCTCATTAATGTTTAAAAGCCACTTCAAACTTCATCAAAATAAGCCTTCTTACTATGCAAGTTTTACATCATATGAAGAAACAAAAGCAGTATGAATGGACCTCAATTCATATTGAAAATGTTGTCATTGAATTTCCTTAAACTATACATATGTGAACTTTTTGCATAACACCTGGAGACTTGTTGATGTTACCTGTTACATTTCATTAGAGCAGGTTTGACATGAAACACAGCTGTGCCGTGGTGAAGTGAACTTGAGGGAGTGAGAGTGACTACACCAGACTTTTGTCACACAAAGAAAACAAAAAGTGGGTTTGATTTTTCTGTGGTTGGAAAAATCTGTCTCTGTTATCATGAGTGTAGTTAGCAGTTAGCACATCAAGTGCGTTTCGGCTAACTCTGCATGCATCCTCTTACAGTTGCCTTCATTATTTACTATTTATTGTATCCCTTTAACCAATCAATCATTGGTTTCCTTTCAATCAATAATTTAGTAACAGAACAGCTATTTACACCTAGCAGTACAACTTTTTTCAAGGCGATAATTGCCAGTCATTGGTTGTTGTTTATGGCCGTGAATGTTAATTGGCCACCACTGACCTCTCAGCCTCTTCAGCAGGTCAGTTTGGGCTGTTGATGATCTATTTTGCAATAGGTGTAATGATATAGTTCCAGACAGCTACAGAGCTGTCGTCAGAATATAAGGGTTAAAATTTAAGAAATACGCAAAAATGTCACAATATATAGAAAATATACAGTAATCAATATAGCAATACGTAAAAACAAGAAATATAGCAGTATGTATTAGAGCCAGACCGATTAATCGACTAGCCGATATTAGCTTATTCAGTAACTCGGTATCGACTAATTTCATCTCAGATAGGTGCTGATATTACGAGATTTATTCACCAATCAAATAGCATTTCATTTGAGCATCATTGTATTACACAAGCAGTTCTCTTTCTGGCTGTGTGTTATATGATACAAGCATCATCACTCTCCAGAGTGTCAGGTGGTGACGCATGTACATGCACAGTTACTTTCAAGTAAAGTTACCATCTTGTCTTCATTATTTTTCCACAAGTGATTGAGCGACATTGGAGCCATCAACTGATAAATGTGTATCTATCTATCTCTAGAAATCAACATAGATCTAAGAAGATGATGTCTTTTTTGTCTCCCCAATATCGGTATCGACCCTAAAAATCCCATAGTGGTCGAACCCTTGCATGTACTATAAAGTGTAAATAAGAGTTTTTACAGATGTGCATCCAAACTTTTAAAATGTAAAGACATGTGCAGCACAAATATCATTATATGTACAGATCTGTGCTTTTAAAATAAACAGGGGAAACTAACAGAGACAGATTTTTCAAACCTGAAAGAAATCAAACTTATTTTTGTTTTCTTTATGTGACAAAAGTCTGGTGTCTCAAGTTAACTCCAACTCGGCACAGCTGTGTTTCATGCCAAACCTTCTCTAATGAAATGTAACAGGTAACATCAACAAGTCTCCAGGTGTTATGCAAAAAGTTCACGTGTGTTTATTTTCATCAGAACTCCCCCCCCCCCCCCCACCGCTCCCCCAGTACATCACAGTTGAAAAGCTGACAGTGTGAGCATCAGGTAATGAATCAACCTGCTGACTCTGCCAGACGTCCAGTGAGACAGGAGGCACACTGTTTGACTCGGTATACTGTGGATAGAGGAGACAAATTGGCACGCTAACAGGGGCAAAGCTGGAGGGGAGTTATGGGAGAAGGTGGGGAGGGGGGGGGGGAGCACTGGCTCTACCTTTCCTTTTGCCATACTTCTAAATGCATACAGCTGGTCTATCTCAGTTTTCAATTCCCATTCGTGGTAAATACAGAGCAAAGCAGATGGAGATATGACTGGCTAAATTGGACTAGGCTGTCTAAATATTACATGACCTCACACAAGCTTTTAGGGGTCATTCCAACTTACGTTAAATGTTGTTGTAGGCAACTTTGCGCCCATTTCCCACATGCAGCCAGACACACAAGGACACACGCTGGAAAACACACAGAGTTAAATTTGCACACTGCAGTCACTCTCCTATAAGCTTTCCCAATCTGTTTTTTATTTCTTTATCTCTGTGGTACATACAGTGCACTTTAGCTGCAGTGAAATGGTTGTCAGCTTCATATTTCTGTAACTGTCACAGACTGCAAGAGGAACAGATCAGTGTTGGATATCATGGCACAGAATCTTGGCCCTATAAATTGTTGCTCACCAAAGTCTGGTTACAGTGCAGAAAACAATCTATTGTACACCGAACTAATATGGCAGGCTTCTCTGCTTCTCTATTTTTAACACTTGAATTGTGTTTTAATTTTTGGGGGCGATATCGATATTGGGGAGAGAGGAAAAAATCTGATACCGATAAATCGGCCGATATATAAGCCGATATCTTTCTTAAATCTTCTTTCAATCTGTATTTGCAGATTGCAGTTTTCAAACACTTGAGGATAACAGTAATTATACAGTATATCTCAGCACGTACACAAGAGAGGGTCACTCAACTGAAAAGTAACTGAACATGCACGTGCATCACCGCCTGATACTCTGGAGAGTGATGATGCTTGTTGTAATGCATATAGCACACTATGCGATAAAATTAGCCGATTACGGATTGCCACTTGATATGTTAATATCGGCCGATATAATCGACAAGTCTATTAATCGGTCGGGCTCTAGTTTCAACAAAAGGTGTGTGTTTACAGAGGTTGGCCACTGTTTTTCTCAACAGTGGCCCCTGAGCCAGACATACTGTATAACCTCTCAACTGCAGAGGAAGGGTTGTTTTGTATCAGGCAGTTTCCACTACATAGTGTGAAAGTGTTCAACTGCATGAGCTGTAGCCAGGTGTGGTTTCAAGAGGGCAAGCATGCTGAGCTGACTTTATTGGACAGATAAAAGAGGACTGTTTCAATAAAGGTAGCGGCGTCAGATCAGTGAAGGAACACTCTCCGGAACAAAAGAAGTTGAGAGAGACAGGCTGGTATTTTTTCTTTAATAAAAACAGGCCATTATCACTGTTGTCCGATATTACCAAACCTTTAAGAGAAAGACTCGGTGTGGCTTTGTTGTTTGTTCCAGATGCTTTAAATGGAGGATGGAAGAATGGGCGCTCTTGCCGTTCAGGAAGTGAACATATCTTGTTAGGAAGACAAGCATGAAGCATCGCTCTTCTCTCCATGTTTGTTTGTTTCCCTGCAGCTGTTTGTCTTCCTTATTGTCTATTCACCTGCTAGTGCCTCACGCACTGACTGTCTGTTGGCCTCAGTCGTCTGATTTTTTACTACCTGATGTTTTCACTACCTGATGTTTTCTCTTTCAAAAAAAAAGGCAGACATAAAGTCATAAATAAAATAGAGTTTAACGAAGGGAAATCAATAGTGGGACATTAGGCTTTCCATTTGGAGTCTTACAAGGCAATCCATGCAGTAATGTGCTGAGAAATAAGACACACTGCTGATTCATGCAATGCTTTCTTTTCTTTTTTATGTTTGTAAATCCAGTATGACAGCATGTACATTTAATGAGGTGCAGGTCAAAAGTTTTTCATCAACCCAAAAACAAACATACAAAAACAACTTGTGTTCTGCTACAATATCAAAAACATCTGAACTTTCACATGCATTCATTTCAACAGCAAATACCTGCAAATATCTATCTTGAGAAACACTGTCTCTTTTCTTTCATCCATATTTAATAGAATTCAGTTTTTTACAACCCTAATGTTTCCAAAAAAGTTAGAAAGATGTGTCAAATGTAGTTTGTTTTTCTTAAACATTGGAACCCCTGGATTTTTTTTTTGCAAATAGCACAAAGACAACATATCAAATGTTAAAACTGAGAATTAGAAACAACATGGCTCCATAGTAAAATAGTTTGGGTGCTAATCTGGCCTGCTCGCAGTCCCGACTTGTCAGCCATTGATATGATTGATATGAAATGTTTGGGGCATTTTGAAATGTGAACCAATATTAAAGGAGACCCTGAAGTGTTGAAAGGCTGAAATCCCACAACAAAGAGTGGTAAAACATTCCACTTTTAAAAAGTAGCATCATAGTGCCAAACAACTTTTTGGGCAAAAGATTCTGGCAACTAATTTAGAAAGGTTTCAAGACTGATGCAGATCTGGCTAAACACTGAAGCTAAACACTGAAGCTTCAGTGTCCGTGACATTATAACCCGTGTGCACATCTACTCTACGGAGGAGGTGGCAAGGGGAGACGTCCAATGTTTGGACTGCAGTACCCATTTTAAACGCTAGGTGTCAGAGTTACATATTGCTCCTTTAATATATTGTCTTTGTGCTATTTGAAATTAAATCTGGGGTTACAATGTTTTACAAATCATCACCTTTATTTATTTTTTAAAATTCGGTCTGACTCGGTTAAACACTCTGCTGGTAAATGCTTTCCTTTGCTCTTTATGAAGCACAGCTGAAAGCCTCAGGGAGGAGAAATCTGTTAACACAGTTTAGCACCAGGTTGACTTTATTTATAGATACTAACTAAGCCTTTAATCACCCCAAATAAAATCACCTGGCTGGTGAGATTTCCTCTCCCATTAGCTACTGGGAATGTCTGAAACGTTGACCTCTGGGACGATTCAGAGGAAATGGTTTTCCATGTGTCTCTTCACTTGGTTCATGAGCTACCTAATAACCATTTTTATCCGTCATTGTTTTCAGTTTTAGGGAGCTAGTTGTGATTGTCCTCAGTTTCATTGTTTGATTGTTATAAGGTCAAAACTACAGGCTGTCATTGTCCCCTGATTCATTGCACCGTCATACAGTCATTGCAATATTTGATCCGTAAATAATGTTGCTGGTATAATATCCAGTAATGGACCAAAATCGTTTTCAGCCATTTTCCGTAATGCAAGAATGGGATTTGTTATTGTCTTCATGGGACAATTGACTTGTCTCACATGGGGGTAATTTATAAGCCCAGATTCAGAAATCACACCCAAAAATGTCCATCTTTAGACATGGAACATCGGGTGTGCTTTCCATTCTGTCAAGGGCATTACCGAGGGATGCAATCACACAGGCAGGAAATTCAGTTTGAAATGAGTTATAACCTGCAGAGCTCCATAAATCATGCTCCCTAAAAGCCTCACTCCCTACGTTTTCCCACACACACAGAAGCAGCTGCTATCAATGCAAAGGCAGGCACATAGGTGGGCATGTGCACGCTCACATAGACACTGATGCTTTCGACCACGTACACACACAGTCAGCTGTGCGGCCTGTTGAGTTCACAAAAGTAAGGGAAGAGTCAGCCAAATTATCCTCACAATAAAGTAATTAGTAACATACAGTAACTTGTGTAATTGACTCGACTTCCTTTTACCGTTTGCACACCATTTAAAACGTAGGAGAGAAAATCAATTTCAGAGAAACCCATAAGAGACTGATCAGTGATTACACTCGATAACACATCTGCATGGCCACTCATTTGAAATGCTTATTGAACGGCTTGTTGGGAAAAGTTGGCAAACACAACCTTCATTTTAAAAAAAAGTAGCCTGCTCCTCCCCCACTCTGCCTTCACTGAATGCTGGCTGTATGGTGTGTGTTTTTGTGGTTCCCCTTTGTAATGATAGAGATTTTTGCAATTACTATTTATGGTAGCGGTGACTGTAATTGCTTTCCTCAGCTCATATCGGGATCATTATCATCACTCCTCCGTCATTCATACCAGCTATGAATATATATGAGACTGTTCTCCTCTATGGGCCTAATTGAAAAAGCATCTATGTGGCCAGAAATGAAGAAACGAAAAAGAAAGAAGGTGAATGAAGGGAAGAAAGAAAAGCCGTGGTTTTGCTGTGGTCTCCTAGTCCTATTCAGTGTTTATTATTATTCACGCAACAGTGAAACGCAAGTGCCTTTAGGTAGTGCAATAAAAGCAAATTAGCAGTACATGTGGATAAATCATTATGTGGTAGGGGGCCCATGGAGGCACAGGTGCCTATTTTAACATTCATCCACTTAACAAGCCTCTAACTGGCTGGATCTGTATTCTAAGACACCCAGCCTGTTCTAAGTCCTGCAAATACAGCAGCTTGCTCAGTCCACCACTTACACATTTGTCTAGTATAAGGTTGGGCAATTGGTTGCAAATTATGTTCATTCATTGTAATACAAAAAATAAAAGTTGGAATTTATTGTAATAAATGTGGAAAGGTTTTAATGTAAACAAGCAGTTCTTTCACTGCTTTCTCAGCATACATGTACATTTTAAACTATAGGATGGAGGCCTGGGAATAATGCCCATTCTTTCACACTATTTAAATGTAGTTAAATGACGCTTAAGCTAGCCATCATGCAGTTACCCTCAGATTTACTGATGCCTATTTAAGCGATGAAAAAAAAAAAAACATTTTGAAATTATTTTGGCTTCAGGAGAAACAAACGTTGCAATTGACATGTAATTTATGCTTTCTAGATATTATTTGTTCCATGGGAGTCAAATGACATAACATAAAGAGTACCATAGTCCTCTTGGGTTGGCATTAGAGCTGATGAACCGGTCATACAGCGGTTCAAACCCTATGTGATGGTCAGTGTTGAATGCTTTAATGAAGTTGACTTATTTGATGAAGTTAACTTATTTCTAAGTATTTTAAGGCGAGTTATGTTGCTTTCACACATTCACAAAACTCCTGAAAACTATCTGAACTTTTGCATGTTTGAAGGCAAAAAGGGGCATTTTTTCACTCTGACCTTACCCACGGTTTTTCCTGCCAGCTTCCTAGTAGATTTTCCGATGAGCTGATGTGAGAACACAGCAGGAAATGTGAAGGGGGTGATGATGTTTCTCTCTTGCAACCTGTGCTTCAACATTAAAGGTATTGCATCATGCCTTTGGTGCAATCTCACACATATAATGAAACTGTTTCATTATGTTTTTCTGTTCACCAGCACGTTCTTCCCTTTGTTGTTGTTGTTGTTTTGTAAATGTCATACTACACCTATCATTGATAAAAATGCTAAAAGCTCATATAGGGTCAGACTGTTTTACTTCATGCATAACTTCAGCGTTGTTTTTTTAACGTCATGTCTTGCCTCCTTTGACCCCCCCCCCTCCCAGTTTGTTATGCAGGTACAGAAGATCAGTTAGCATTTATTTGATCCAAAACCAAGATTTTTTTTATGAAATTTACTTCTTTAAAAACTAACAGTACAGTGGTTCATTGATCATCATATTGAGACTCAGGGCTGCAGATTAAGGCTCTTTTTTTTTTTTGGACAAGTTTGGAGTTAGAATTTCTTAAGCCACCACACATCGCGCACACACTTAATGTTGTTCCTTTGCATTTAATATAATGTTCTCTGAGATCAGAGATTTTTGTCCTACTTCGTTCTTGTCCCTTTTATCTAATTTCCCCGGATCAGTGAGAATGTAAATTCAGCACCATAAAACTATGTTTACTGTCACAATAATGACACTGAATATTCGTCTAATGCGAAGACGTAATCTGGTTGGATATGCTTTATTAGATAATTTCTTTGCTCTCGCTAATTGTCTATAATAAGCCCTAATGGATTCTTCTAAACCTGATGACGGAAGATTAATGAAGTGATGTGCGGCTATGAATACTATATGTGATGTGAATTTTAACTATCTCTGTGTGAGGCACCACTTCAAAAGGTCCATGAGGTACATTTCTTATGAACCGTTAAACGAGCCTTTGCAGCGTTTCCAAATGTTGAAGCTCATTATCACAAATTGCATGTATGACATCACTGCTGACTTTCAGGGTTTACCAAAGTTGAGTGGATCGTTTTGATTTGTGAATTCCCATGGCTTATAAAAGTCAGACCTCCTTGAACATAGGTAATACATCAAAAATAAGCATCTTTTTTTTATGTCATCGTTGATCTCAAACAGTGGGTATGCTTTGAAAAACTTGTTGGCAATAGTGTTTTTTTTTCTATATTGGCACACACAAACAAAACTATTAGCATGGTCCTTAAACTTCATGACGTATTAGATTATTTCTAGATGGAGAACCGCTGTAAAGTCGGAGTTTGAACACAGTTCTCTGGCTCAGCCCCAAAGTCGCTCTTGTACAACAGCTCCAATTAGGCCTCCTGCTGCGGACTTAATATGAACCCCTAATTGAAACTGGATGTTGTCTGTCAGTGGTTGGACAGTTTGTGTTTTAAAAGGTGCATTGTTGTTGAAGGCTGGTTCAGTGAGGTCTTTTTCTTCGGAGGAGAATAAACCTGAAAAACAAATTATACTTCATAAAATGTACGAGTACGTGCAAGGGCAAACACAGACCCACACACACACTGATTTGTGTGCTCAAAGAGGGTATACCACTTTCAGTGTGTTATCAGCAACACACACACAATGCACACAATCAGCAATAACACCATTCCACTTCCATATAAATTCCTAATCACATGCGGCTCTCCGTTTTATGAGTCATACACATGATCCAGTGCGCTGTGCAGAGAGCACCTTTATTTTTCCAAGAACTAAATATTCAGGCTTTTATTTGGACTTTAACAAGGCACGACAACAAATTAGGTTTTATTACAGAGACAGAAACCAAGACGACTTTGGAAAATTCCGCTTTGGGAGCTGTTTGTTTTTGCCAGCGGGCAGTGGATGCAGGATGAATTTGGTGATGACACATGCTGGTAAACCAAGGAAGCTAATTACTGATAGTCATGGTTTTTAACTCTGTGGGATTAACAGAGAGCTGTGGAAAAACCACTTCAGCACCCTGCTGGGCCTGCAGCATATGTGTAATGAATGTATGTTTACTCGTTATTTAGAGTCTTTTTCTGTGTTTCCTTTTTTAGCGCAGATCTGAGATGGGTTTTTTCCTAAGCAACATTTATGATATTGTCAATCAATTTCTCCTTCATCTGCACATTTTTATCTGTGGAGAAATGGACTGTCTGGTGAAATCATTCTTCAGGATTGCTGGTCATTCCAGTTGGAGAGAAATATGAAGTTTTGGCTTGTTGTAGGGCTGGCAGCGCCGGTGGACATGATAGCTGTGCTGATGAAAAGAGCATCGATTGTAATTATCCTACCCGCGGGACTCAGAGGACCATTTAGAGGAGCACTGAGGGGACTTAACAGAAAAAGGCTGCCACTAACATCCTTCTGATGGGCTTTTTCCCTCCCTTTTTTTATTCCTTTTACCAAAACCCTGACTCTGAAAAACTGACATAGTTGAAGCAGAGCAGATGTAAATCATTTGGAAATCATCCTGGGAATGTAGGACGGGCCTCCTCCACAGGAAGGACCTCGACAGATATAAGTAGGTAGAATTTATATCTCATTTACAAAAAAAAAAGGTTTGCCCAATGCTACCATAAAATTTCATGTTATCTTCCCAGAATTAATGGCTGCAATAAAAACTGTGTCCATTTTAATGTTTGGGGACATATATACGAGATAAAGAGAAAAACACAACTCCTACATTCTTCTATTTAGGGTCTCTGTCCCGTAGCTCATACATCACTAAACCATGACATGTCGGACATCAGAGGCTGTTTTTCCCTTGGTGGAAACTTGTGGAGGAAGTGTGCAACTTTGGTGGCTTGGCAGTAACACTCCAAGCAATAGAGTCTGGTCACGTCCTCATCCAGAACTCCATGCAAACGCCCTGATCTCTCTTCCAGATGTAAAGCCATAATGCAAAGCCCAACACCAGATAAGGTTCAAAGGGGGGGCTCTCATCGATCAATTTCAGACTGGAAGCGACTGCAGGGGTCAGGGGAGCATCTCATTATCTGTGATTCAAAACAGCTGAAGACAGAACCCTCCTCACCTGCATGGCCAACAGGGCAACATAATGCTTCTTAATGTAGTTAGCCGTAGCACAATGTTAGCTGATCACTTTAGAGAATACATATCCCTCATATTAGGAAGAGGTGCTATATCTTCTATTTATGTTTAACTGATCTTTGGCTGCACTTCTACTGTTTTACACTTTCTGATCGTGATCATGATTTAAAAAAAAAAACATTGACAACATTTTCACTGCTAGCAAAGCATGAGAACTTCTAGAGTCAGTTTCAGGTTAAACATGAATCCACACAAGATGTTACACATTTGGAAGTTTCATGTTATAATATCACTTTTAATTTGCTTCATATTTTGAAGTGGCCCTTTTTTTCAGTTTGTTGTCACAAATGAGATAAATTCAGAAAAAACAGAGGGGGGGGGGGGGGGGGGGGAGTAAAACAGGAGTAGAATATGAATATGGCAGGATTCAGTTTCAACAGATAGCAGAAGTGTTGCTTTGGAGGGTTACTAGAACAGTCCTGGAGCTGTTACAAAAGATATCAATATTTATATATCTGACTTAAATCAGTACTATATATTAGCCAATGTATGCCCAGGGATTAGAATTGGTATCAGGAGAGTACCAAATTAGAATAGACTGTGTCAATAGTTTTATATTATTACAAGTTAAATATATAAAAAAGGGCTTCAGGCTTCTTTTGCTCAAATCAATCCATTAATGGACAATTTTCACTGACTTTAAATGATTCATTGATATAGAAGAAGGAAAAAAAATACATAATAATTTGAAAAGAAAAGTAAAAATAGCCCACACAAAAGAAAAAAAAAAACTAGAATGACTCACTCTCTGGTTTTATACTGAAATATTAAACATACTGTTCACATGGAATAATTTATATTTTATTCCCTCAAAGTGTACAGACAATGAGGAGTTTTCACCTTGTGCTGTTTTCAGTTACAGTATGCTTTAAAACTAAATCTGTGGTGGTCAGTCACAGCCTATTAATTCATTAAGCACCATTTACTCCTACTACACACCAGGTGTGAGAGCATTATTAAACGTGGTCTACATGCCAGTCGAGCAGTAGGACGTCATAATACATCCTTGACGTCCATCGGCAGAATATAGAATGACTTTTGATTTCAGTCAGACCTTGCAGGGTCCATTCAGGAGTTATTCCATGTGGCTTAAACAAACACATCACGTCTAATGTCAAAGCAGTCATATGTATTCCGAGGCGATCGAGTTAAGTAGTATCAAATTAATTTAGAAAAGTTTTTCTTGCCTCACAGTGGAAAACCACAAGTATGTGACCTTCCCTCTGAAACGGGGCCGCAGCGGGTCCGGCGTGTTTGTTCAACCCTCTCTTATCTTCTGTTCAAAATGAAAAATAAAAAAGAAGCAGTTCTAAGATCCAAAGTAATCTTGCGGCCTGTCCTCTCTGATACTTATCAGCGCTGGAAACATGTTTCCAGTTAATTCAGACCAGGAAAATGTGGGCAGCAGCGGCAGCAGCGGCAGCAGCAGGAGGAGGAAGGGTGCATAGGTCCCTGACATAAATACCGAAGAGAAACATGATCTAAATGCTTATTAATTTCTGCAAGGGGATAACTTGCAGAACCGACATTCAGCCCTGTGTTCATTTAACCGTGAAAGTATAGGAAGAGGATACTCGTCTCTTTGCGGCTTAATAAAAGCCATCTTATTGTAGCTTAAGAGATGTTATCCCCCATTCTTTTTTCCTCCAATTTATTATTGACTAAAATAGGTCATGGGGAATCATCGACTGTGCAGATATGTCTATTCAAAAATTTCATGGCTTTACCGTAGCGTGAAAAAGCAGACAAGGCACGAATCATAAGCATATGGATTGAATAGAAGAGAAACTACGGCTGGTGCATTCATGTAGTTGGAATTCATCTGAGGGATGTGCTGAGAAATAAACACATATTGGAGAATTAAATTAACCCTACAACTTGGGCCCATAAAGCCTAATAGACCGTGCTCTGAGCAGCTCAACTAAACCTTTGTCAAGATGTGATGTTCCTCAAACACAGCAAAGGTCGTCGGCACCACATGTGGCGTCTGTTTTGGTTACGAGCTGTGGAATGAAACGGAGGGAAGCGGAGAAGAGGAAGACACGCAGAGGGAGGTCCAGTGAGTGTAAACCAGAGCAGAAAAGCTCTCCTCCGCCTCTTGGGGGAGACAAAACGTGGTGTAACTTCCATCTCACCCTCTCTTCTCCCCATTATCAGCAATCATTCACTTCCTCTGCTCCTTCTTAGATAGATTCTGATGTCAGAAAGAGGCGTCACTCCTCCTAACTCAATCCGTCCTCTACTGGATAATCTGTGAGAGGTCAGTGCCACAGGCGGCAATCTTGCCACCCTAAATGACAATAAATGACGCTAATAGCAGGAAGAACCATAAAACCTTTATCAGATTTGAAACACAATGAAACCGTGACATATTACTGCTGGCTAAACACCACGATCGGAAAACTCAGAGATAGTGTTTTGCAAGAGTTTCACTGCCGTTTTTTATTCCCTGTGTTTATATCGCCCTCTCTCTCTCTCCGGGTTTCTGCACAGTTCTCCTTGTTCTGTGTTTATTCCTTCCTTCCCTGTTGGCTCCTCTTTGTTTGGATGATTACTTTGAAATGAACATGCTTATGTGCTCCTCTGTTATTTTGCATTTTCCTGCCCGTGTGCATGTTGCCATCCTGGGAAACATAAATGGCATCCCCCCAACATTCATGTGTGTTTGATAAAAATCCTCCTGCTCTCTCTGCATTTGTAGGCAGCCGCTAACCAGCTCCAGCTCGGCCTTCGGCTGCCTCTCATTTTATCATGCAGGCTCTAATCAAAGCCAGAACTGCCCGGTCTCACACACACACATTCACGTTTTGTGCACACATGCAGGCATACAACTGAGAGTGCACAGATTTTTGCATATCTCTCACGCCCTCTAATATGGTTTCAATTGTCTATTTTTTAAGCTCTGGGTATGGTAACAGTATTCCATTGTGACCAATGAAATGTTCTGCCAACAGGGACGTTTATTTTTGTATTGAGAACAGGGTGAACGTCGTGATTTTAGCCTTTACCTTCTAAGCCAAACAGTGATTGCAGAATTCTTTAACAATTTCTGTAAAAGCTGCCCACAGGAAAGCTGTTGCAGCGAGCAGGGATTATTTACTAGAAATCTGCCCGGGGTGTCTTTGTAATTTGCAGCCCGTATAGGAGGTCATATATTATTACAATATGAATTCAAAATTACTACACTACGTATGGTGGGGGGTGACGACATGTGTTTTCTATTTAGAGTAAAAGTGGGTATGTATTTGAGTACATTAGCATCTCGCTGCTTGTGATTAGACACGAGCTAAATGAACCCATCAAACTTTAACTTGTCTGATGTAAACAGAGGTTTATGATGTGTAAATTTGAATAAGATATATGCTTGTGCTCTCTCTGCCACATGTGGCGTTCTGTCTCTTTCAGTCATTAAACGCAGCGGGCCAGGACTCAGGTTGTCAGGGTCAAACTCTCTCCTGTTGGCAGATTCAGAGGCCCGACTATAGAGAACATGCAGGCAACAGATTTTTATCTTCCCTTCTGGAGAGCACCTGGATCAGTCTTACACTCCCTCAGACACATGTGCACACATGCACACACTTTATCACATGCTAAGGCAGACCTTTGACCCTACCAAGGGAAGCAGGAGCATGTGTTCATTTGTGTGCATGCATGCCTGCGTGGGAGTGTATGTTTGCATGTAGTTGCAAACATACACAGTGAGAGAAAAAAAAATAAAACAGAAGGCGGGAGAAGGGGCGTATTCTTTCTCATTACTCTTAATTTGGCAGCGTAGAATTTTGCTGCTATGCCAATAAAGCATCAATAAATTCAACTGAATTGAAAACGTGGGACTATAGAGAGAACAGTAAAAGCAGTCCTAACGTTTACCGTGGACATAATTTCTAACAGACAGGTCGTTTATTGCTCTCTATTCAGTTCAGCCCACGGGAGCTCAGCGGGCTCATTCAGACGCTGTTTTAAATTCTAATCCATTTGATTCAAATTAGAGGAGAATACCATTAAATATAAGAATGATGTTAAAGATTGAAGTCAGGACACACTTCTCCTCTCCCTTTATGTTTGCTAGCTACATTTGTGAATGTTTTCCTACTTCAGCCACAACTTGACAGGAAAACCACATTTTGATATTGAAATCCACAGATATTCCACCTTTAAATATTTATGGCTGCATATATTGCAGCCATATGGTGTTTTTTTAATGGATTTTAGTGCTCTCATTTATGTTCAGCTGCACACTCCAGGGACTCTTAGATGTATTGTATTGTCCAGATCTATTCATACATATCAAGGTAGGTTGACATTTCACCATTGTCTTTCACACTAGCTTAGCTCTCTTTACAATAGATCTGCAGTATTTTAGCATTTTTCAGCTTTAGCTTTTAAGAGTCATATTGCAAGAGTGGAGTGGAGAATACGATGACAGCATTGATTTCCATTTCAAGGAAATGGAAGAATGTGCCACATTTTACACATAAATATAGCAGAAATCAAGTGTATCCTCTGTAAATATCTCTCTGAGTCATGACTGTCTTCAATGAGTGAGAATCACCAGCTGTACTGTTGTCTGGCCGTGTTTACATCATGTTTACACGGCATCGCGTATAAAGCTGTTTTAGCCTAGGACTAGAGAAAAGAAGAATAACATAGCTGACTCACCCAAGTGTCTTTAGATCATGGTCATTCCATCTCAATTTATGTGCAATATGACGCTATGAGTTAACTAAATTGTGCTAACATTAGCATGCTAACACAACAATACAGGCACCAGGCAATTGCAGCTCGAGCAAAGGACAATTTGTTGCTTGGGCTTAACGGTGCTTCATTATGGTGCAGTCTAATTCATAACTCCTTCTTGCAAACACGAGTGGAGAGGGGTTGGAGGTGTGCTGCTGGAGGAGAGCGGAGGCTTCAGTACGGCACAATATCTTTCAATAACTTTAAATATATATTCTTTTTTAAATCTCATACGCGGGCTTCAGCCTATTTTCTGGTATGGCCAATATACTAGTATAAAATGCTGAGACATGACTGCAAGTGTGGTGGAATTTCTGTAGTTATTTAGATTATAATGTACAGATGTCACTAGGTTTATTTACACGACACGAGTACAGAAGTGTGATGTTGAATTATGTCTCCTCGACGAGTATTCATCTGATGTTTTAACTTTCATCAACGTAAGCCATCTGAGACAACTGAGTCTTATCGTATGGAGTCAAGTCTTAGTAATTTCTTCAACAGCAAGCTTAGCCTCCACCATGAGATTCAAGATACGCCCCCATTCATTCTGTATTGCAATTGGAGTGCCACTGGGTTACATAGTGACACGGGCCAGGCCACTTTTTAACAGTTCTCCCTCATTAGGTCATTAGGTCATGATCATGCGTTTAAAGAAAGTGGTGGTATACTGTTAAGTAGGTGAAACTTGTTGAGAGTTGGTTTGATTGAACGACTCCTACAGACAACAAGTGACCAGCTGAGGTGGGTGCTGTGCGACTCTAAAGGCAAATTCGTCGAGGGCTGTGTGGTTTCCGTTCATCACAACTATCGACGTTACCAAAGGCTGAGAACGCAACGATCGTACTGGTAGCTAGCAGGGTTGCAAACTCTGCATGGTGAAAACAGATGGTAATAAAAAGTTCTGCACAGCCGCACAGAAACTGTACTTTGTGGACTTTGCTGAACACAACAGAAATTGTCATGCAGAAAAATAGTTAAAACCTCTTTTCACTCAGGGGAACCCCCCAAAATAGTCTGCAAAATTATACACTTGTGTGACTTATACTTCGGATTTCACAGTAAGTCTGAGACACAGAGTTACAAAAAGTTGTCTCTGGGTTGGGAAGTGTTTTTAAAATAACAATAAGCATATAAGACAAGTTGCTGTCACTGAGGAGATCTACCTTAAAAAGCCATTAAAAATATATTCATGTTCATTTATTGTGATATGCAACTAGAATGTCTTGATAATACGGACAAATCTTCATTTATTGTGCATGTATAAATGAGCACATGTGTATATGTGTTTCTGTGCATGTGTGTGGGTTTTTAGCCACTCTCACTCACACACAGTAAATTGTAAGACCATAGATGTGGGCCAGGGGTGAGGGAGCTTTAGCTGTTTGCTTAAGCCTTGACTTTATTGGGTGGCAGGAGTTGCCTCCCCTTTTCACACCATTAATCTTCTGGAAGGTTTCTTCCTTCTGAGATCCTGTTCTCACAATTCTGATCTAAATTTATTCTCAGGAACATTTTCTGTGCCTGTGTTCTTGGCGAGCAGCAAGGTGTATTGGGAGCTTTCTCAGAAAAAAATGCTCTCAACACTTTTTTTTTTTAAAACTAAGTAAACAAGGCAATGAACTGTAATAGCCTTTAATGAGTCATACCGTATGCTTGAATAGTTTCCACAGTACCCAAGGACTATTATGCAAAGGGATTTCAAGTAATAATTATGAAAAACTGTCTATTTTGCTACTTTAAATCAAGAATCCACAGACACATGGGAAGTCATGTTTTTTACATTACTGCCTAAGGAAACAGTGCCTGGGTTGGATAAACAGGAGAAAAACTGTGTACTTATATATGCAGCGATAAACCATGGCTGACCATAAAGAACAGACAAATTGCCCCGAGTGCAAGCTTAGTGCAGGAGACAGCAGTGCGGTGGAAAGTCTGAGGATAATCAGAGTCGTAACAATTGACTCTTACAAAGATGTGTTCCAATGTTGTTACTTGGGATGTGCACGTTTATCTGACTTTAAGATCAAGTCGTCACACATGACACCAGAATCACTTATCAGTTAAACTAATCATTCATATTTTTATGAATTCAGGCCCGAAATGATGGTTGAATGTTGTGTGTCAGTTATAATGCATCTGCTGTAGTTCAAGTTAATGGGCTCACCCTGCTCTACTACCCCGATGTAAAGCAGCATAATGAATGGATGGCAACTCGTAGTGTGGAGCAGTTTCGCAATATTTTGCTCTAGAAATGGAAATGAGTTATAAGTCGGATTTGTCAGGTTAAAATGGTAAATAACCCCTCTGCAGGAGAAATATGTAACAAGCATATCTGTGGACTAACATTCATGATTAATGTGCACTGTCTTCATTCAATAGTTCATTTAAAAAAAAAAAAAAGAATAAACACTTTTAATGATTGTGATAGGAATCTATTAAATGAAGTAAAACCTGAACTCTTAACCTATTAAATGAAAAGCAGCTAGCACTGCTCTCCAACTGTATTCTATTCATATCAGTGGAAAAATCTATACAGAAGCATGACTTTAATTTGACAGAGGCTGTGCTCAGCCAAATGTATACCTCCTGCGCATCTCTTAGCATTCAGCATAATCATTACACGAGTGCCTCGTCCCGCAGCGAAACAATGACCCCATTGTTTACCTTAACCTCCAATTTAAGTCGGAAATGTTTCTGGCTGACCACATTGTGTGTGTGTGTGTGTGTGCATCCGTCCAAGCAGATGTATGCATTTTTATGTGTTGCATGGTGCTATTAGCATATCTCCTGACAATATTAGCATACTGAAACTGTTTAGAAACTTTAGGGTATGTCTAAGGTCTGGCATTAAGGTCTGATTTATCATAGTTGGAGTCCCTTTATCAGATGCAGTTCTAGTAAAGTGAGAGTATTCAAACATTAGAAAAACTCTCCTCAGAGTTGTTTGTACCTGTGAAAAGAGAAGACAAGACTACAAAAAATGTGTCTCGACCCCAAAGATGCTAGAGCGGTAGAGCTGGATGAGTGTGTGAGGGAGGATATGAACAGTCTGGCACTGACTGTGCTCACAGCGTCACGTCGAGGTGTCTGCTTGATAACAGATCAGATCTGCAGCAGAAAAATACAATTTGCCAGAATATAGCTCAGCAAACAGTCCTGAGGAGAAAATGTGTAAGAAGAACAATAGGCGGAGAAACCCTGTTTGTGAAAATAGAGAGCACTACTGTGTTCTCTTCAAAGAAATGTCCTTTTCATTAAATAAGTTATTTAGAAGAAACCAGATAATGGCTGTTTAAAGTCACCTGCTTGTTTTATTTTGTTGAGAGCCCAATAGATGAAGGGATTCACAGTTATATCAGGTTGATCTGTGGTGGATTTTACAGCCTGTTGTCTATATTTCTTATTGCCATGTGTTTTATGATGAGTTAACTTGTGTTAAACTCCTCTTCCTCCCTCTCTAAACATTGAACAGGATCACCCCTTGTTTGGGCTTAAAGAGGGCATGATGTTTAAATATGAAAGATTCTGTTGTTTAGTCTATCGGGTGGAGTAGGTTGATTTGATTAAACAGGAATGGGATCATTAAAATTACCTCATTTTTTCTGAACTCATTTCATGCATTGAAATTTCCCTAACAATCTTTTGTCTGTTATTTACAACATGAGGAATATGCAGGTTTATCCGGAGAACTGCAACATGTGAAAGCACTAACAGAGGCATTCTGGAGTCAATCCATCCCTGAAGGTTTTTATTCAGTTGGTGATGATGAAATTTCCATCAGCTTCTAAACTTGATAACTTTATTTGCTAAGATATGTCTCAACTTCAGATACTGTTGAAAGACTAGGATGGACTGGTAAATGGTCAATGGACTCGAGCTTGTATAGCACTTTTCTAGTCTTCGGACTAATCAAAACACTTTTATACCACAGGTAACACCTACCCATTCATACACATTGTATGTATACGCTGCTGACAAAGCAGGGGGAGCAACTCGGGGTTAAGTGTCTTGCCCTAGGACACATCGGACACACGTCAGCTGGGGACCGAACCCTCAACCTTCGCCAACTTGAGTTGCCTTAAGAGTTAGAATTTATCTCTCAAGCCCTCAAGTCCTTTGGGCTTAACACAGTTTACGTATCATCAAATGATGACTTTACAGGAAGTTGTTCCCCTCCTATATTTCTTGTAAATACTGCCTTTAATCAATATAAAAAATCATTTTCATTTGATCAAACAAAAGTGTTTTCTTTTGCTATGACATGAGACTGTCATCGGCAAAGAGTGTAACCAACAAACTTACAACAATATGTTGTGTATTTTCCATTTCTTGCCATTTCACCTCTAATTGAGGCTACTGTGATGACAAATTATACCCTACTGCACTAATTTACAATTTCGATGTCTCCATCAACTAATTTTGGGAAAAAATTGCCAACATTGGGATCTTCTATCTGTGCTGGTGCTGCCTTTGGTTTTTTGTTCTTTTGCCTCAAACAAACTTGCACTTGAGTACACTAAAGGCCACATGCTGAATCATTCTGTTTGTCTAAGCTCCTCATTGAATAGATGAAATGTTTATGGCAGAGATAGGATTTCTTAGACAGCAAACCAGACACTATTTAAAGTTTAATGGGTTGGTGATTACACCGTGACCCACTCAACTCCTTTCTGTCCACACACCAGGGAAAGTCCTGTAGCCTGCATACTTTTTGAGCTCCAGAAAATTTTCTGGCCTCCGACAAGGCATAACCCCTGTATTTCCATTTGATGTCTAATTCATTTGGAGATGATCTAAATTATTTCAGAACCTTTGGAATTCAAACCTTCAACCCCTAGTTGTTGGCAGAATTTTTCATTCTTTTCGTTTCATTTTTCATTAGGTGCTGAGAGCAAGGTGACAGAAGTTTTAATTTCATTAAGTTTTTTTTTATTGCTTGAGATTTTATCCAGTAAAAATGATAAATTTCCCAGATTAAAAATTTTTATTGACACTGCTATTGTTACTTATTCACAAGACAAAGGCATTATTGAAAAAATTATGGAGGCCACAGTCTTCACACACTGTTCACAAGTTTGGACTTCTAATCCTCACGCTGCTTGGTGCATGTCATCTCCACTCTCTATCCCCATGTTTCCTGTCAATCTATAACTTTTCAATACAAATAAAGGCCAAACTAAAAATCTTAAAAATGGAAAGCAGTTACCAAAAAGCCTATCTCATCAAATTGTAGGCATCAGTTGTTGAATATTGTCTTAAGCATTCCACCCCTGAGCATGGATCCACTTTTGGTCTGAAGTCAGCTGGTTCGCAGGTGTAAATTGTCATGTACTTCTCAATCCGTACAACATGTGGTACACCTTTTCTCCTCATGGACTCTGATTTGGGTACTAAAAGTGCAACATTTAAAACACGCCAGTGTCTGTCAGTGACAGTTCTTGTGGTCAGCTGGTGTCCAGAGTTGGGTGGTTATGGTTAACTTTGAGGGAAAGTTGTGCCACTGCCAACAAATACAACGTTTAGATTTTTAACACTTAATGAAGATAATAATTCCCTCACTGCATCTGCATCCACTAATACAGACATCATTTGTGAGCGGTGGACGGTGAGAGTTGTCACAATTGATATTGCCATATTTACTGGAGGCAGAACAAAACCCTGCAGAAGTCAAAAAGTAAACTGTATGGAAGTATAGTTGGGTAAAGATGCCCAGAAGACCTCTGGACTTTAAACTCCATCCAAAGGACTCTTTTCTAATGCAAGACTGTTTATGCAGGCTTAAGTTTAGTGTAAAAAGAAAACTTGACCAGGCTTTGACTAGAAAATCCGAATGGTTGAGTTATGAAAAACAAAACGTTAACTAATCAGACAACATTTTTTTGTACCAGGCTGTAAACATATTTATGTCTTCTATCTAAATGGACATTTTAATATGGGGTGAGTATGGGACTTCCTGGTCTTTTGCAACTGGCCTCCAGTGGACACTGCAATTTTCTGCACTTCAGCATTGGCTTAATTTTTCAACCCCAGAGGTTGCTGCTTGCAGTCATAAACAGACTGTTTTATAATGTGACCTAGGAAATATTCTCTTTCTCACTGTCGGTCAAACTGTAGCTGTACACAAAGGATAAACTGTATGCTTCATTTATGTATTTATACGTGTATGTTGCCTAATGTTCACAGGGTTGTCTTGTGCAGTGTAGCTGTCTTGATCTTGTTGGCTACAAAATTGCCCCCACCTAATAAACTGTGATCAGAAAAGTTTCCATCATGGGCATTTAATCTTCTGGCCTCAAGATCACATCCCAATATGAGTATAAGGCTTCTGTTTTTCTTGAGTCATGCAAAGTTTTCAGCAATTAATAAAGAACCTGTTTAACTTCTATAAATTAAAGATAGCTACAGTCTAGAGGTCAGTTTTGCAGATATCTGTTGTGTTTACACGTACAAAACTTTGATATTTGCTCTAAATCCAGATGCTTGCAATGTCACAGCTGAGCATCGATAAAACCATATAGTATGAAATATATCAAACTGCTGGATGGTTAAGCTTTAATGTATAGCCTCAAGGACATGCACTAGTCATGTGCAAACACCATCACACCTCTTTGGTATGGATTGCACTCTGAGGATCTTCAATCTGTGCACTGGTCTATTAGTATTGACCCTGAGTGTAGAAAACAAGACCCCTCATATGGAATATTGATGCCAGTGAGGCGGTGTACAGGATGATTTGTACTGCACATGCTTCCTCATTGATTGTTTATTACAGCTGCACACTATGAAAAAAGGCTCCATCCATCAACCAGCAGTAATGAGTTTTTACATGCAGACTCAATTCAGGGTCCGGGCATCTCAAATGGGCTGTCTCTGGAAAAAAAGACAAAGATTGAGCAGCAATCATAGCTTATTATGTGACTGCACTAGAGGACTGGAGGGAAAATGAGGTTGATGCTGGATGCTGGTTGGGAGGAGGGAAGGAGGGAAGCAGGGGGTGACCAGTATTTGGTGCACCCAGGGACCTTGGCTTTGAGCGTCTAGCCTTTTTCAGTCTACAGGGCAAGCATTGGATCAATGATGGCGCTTTATCACGACGTGGCAAAGACTAATGTGCTTCTGTGAAAATGCAGACAGCAATCCTGGTGTGAGCTATGCATGTACACTAATGAGCTGTGCTGGCGCATGTTGTCGTGGTGATTACCATCTCTTCTGGGCATTGATCCCAGCGGGGTAAAATCAGGATGGAAAAAGGGGAAGGCGAACAGCGACGATGACAACAACAGCAGTGGAGCAGCGTGGGACATCACACCAAGTTCAAGGTCCTTTCGAAGTGTTCTCTCAACTATGGAGCCCAGTGTGAACCTTCATTTAAATTACAGCAGCATATTTGGTTTTCCATTGGACGAATGTAAATCCAAGCATGGAAATGGGAATTATCCACAGCTGCTTTTGCTCTGAGAGTTTTGGCTGCTGCCTCTTAGCGGGAATCCAAAGATGGGTTATGTCCTGACAGCTAATGATAACAAAGCAGAGTGCCCCTTGGCCCCCTCAGGACCCACTCTACAGCCAGATGTGTTTTGACTGAGCTAATGAAAATTAGTCAGGTAAATCTGATACATCAGACTTGACGGCTATAGGACCTGTTTGTATTGTAGGTCTCAATCCATCCATTGAGACTCCATTAAAGTGGATACACTGCCCGCATGGATCAATAACCCCAACACAAATGAGAAACAGCATAATTTTTATTGATGAGGAGCTACTCAGACTTTATAGCCAAGCTCTCAATACACACTTGGAGGGCGGTTCGTCTTGATCAAATTGTGTGTACTTGTGGTTTTGATGTGCCATTTCTTAAATATACAAGCAAGACTTCAAGGGATTAGAAGGTTCCCAAATGATATCTGATGCAATTATGGCGAAGCTTTCAAGATGAAATAGGAAAAGATAAAACTCTAATCATCTCTGTGGGGAGACGCTTGTTGGAGCAACAATGAGAGCTAGCATACGTAAAAGGAATATGAGTATATGGGGGGGGGGGGGGAAATCACAGAAAATCCTAATTTACAGCTTAGAAACACAGCTGGAGAGAAATTTGTGTCTAGGATCCTCCTGTTTACACGCTGGAACTTGCTGTTCATCCTTCTTTCTGTCTTTGCAATTCAAAATGTAAGCTGTAAAACCAAGACAGCAAAGAAACTCGATTTTCTTGGTGTGTATTGTATACATTGAGAGCGACATGGAGAGTAAGAAGGCAGAGCTGCTGAATCAAATGAGCTTTGCATGTTTTGCTGCCGAGACACAACAGGCCCGTTGTATAAAAGTCTGTCATTTGCAATCTGGTCGATCTGCAATGAATAGCCCGTTCCGCAGGGCTGCCTCCCGAGAATGGGAGCTCATGCAGCTCCCGAGCCTAAAACAACAGAGAAGAATCTCTCATATTGTATCTCTGGGTATAAATTTACATTTCTAATTTCTCTGGCGTTTAGCAAGGCAGCCCCACAGGCCAATACAGATGTCCCTGGCAATGACCTAACTCTTCATTAATATGTATGCTGACAACCAACCAAAAAGAATAATAGAATTGCTCCTCTCCAGTTACAGTTTCTCTGAGCTCACAGAGCACCAGGGAGACCGAGAAGCTGTCCAAGTGCACATCACCAATTCCCCTCTCCTCTCATCTCCTTCTTCTTCTCCCCCTTCCATCTGGCCCGAGAGGGGTGGTCGGCTCTTATTAAGAGACATTTACAGAGGATCTTTTACCCGCCTCTCCTTTAATGTAATTGTTTAAGTATCAGAGCTCACATCATACCATGTCAGAGAGGAAACCTCTTTTGTCAGAGACGAGGAAACAGTGATGTGATTGTTTTGGTGGTTTTTCTTTTCTCCTTGGTCACATCTTAGACAAGTTAACCTCTTTAATTAAGAGTACTTAGCTGTGTGGGCCCGAATGGGGCAGGAAGCGATTGTTGAGACCCTGCCAAGCTGGATCGGGTTTCTCGGTGGCCCATGCCTCTAGCCAAGGCTGAATGGGAGGCTGGCTTGTCAGCAGATGCTGTGCTCAGGGATCAGTGTCTCTCTGTTGGGTTACAAGCTCTTTTCCTCAAGACAAGGGGGGGGGGGGGGGGGGGGCAGAGGACGAGTAAGGGGTGTAGTGGCGAAACAGGGATGAAGGGGAAACTTGTATTGTGAGATATGTGCTCTGATGTTGGAAACTGAATACTTGGCGTAGGCTGTCAGTTTGTTTCTGGCCCAGTGAGCATGTCAGCACAGCATTGTCCTCTGTGGGGATATCATCAGTAGCAGTGCAGTATATCAAAATCTTCTTTAGAACACGACACAAGCCAGTCACTTTGCAAGAGAGGGTGGATTTGCCCTAAATGCTGCAGCAGGAGAACACAGTGTCAGTGCTACTTACATGTACTCTGGGACCAAATCAAAGGAAAACAAACTCTGTTAGACAAATTACATGGTTAGGTTTAGCGTCGCGGCCTACTGTAGCTAATATGTGTTGATTTGATCGCGCTTACATGCCTGTCAAAAAATAAATATGAATGTCTTGCCTCCATTAAAGATGTGTGGAGCTGTTTAGATTTTTTCATCTCACATAAGTCCCGTGTAATGAATCACAGTTCTGAGTCCTCAGTTCCGGCAATAATAAGATCCAGCCTGCTGCGTTCGCTTGGTAATTTCATCCAGCGTCTAACCCTAAATGAATACATACGTCATGTGGTTTATATACTGTATCTGTATTAGTTTCTCCAGAGCTCCGACAGAGACGCCTTTAATTTCAGTTTTTGATATCCTAAGTATGCTTTCTGCCTGCGGTGACATGGAATGTTCTGCAGGGACAACCCCATAATCCACATGTTTATTGGTCTGCGAGACGGCTGCAAAAGTTTCCAGCGTAGAAAGAGACATCATGATACGGTTACAGCTAAGGGGAGTCAACATCTCTAATGTTACGGCGCAAAACTCTGTGACAGAATCCTGTCGTAAACGTTATCGGCTTTTGGATTGTATGCGGTTCAAAACATGAATGTGACTCTTCATAAAGGAAACAACGTTTTTGGTGGGACATTTTTTTAAAGTACGATCAAATGCTATGCTTACATCAGCCCTTACAGTAGGTTCACTATTATAATCAGTCGTAAACAAACAACCTTTATTTGTATCGCGCCCATTCATTACAAAAGTCATTTCAAGACACTTCACATAAAGAGCAGGTCTAGACCGTACTCTTTGTTATATGATCAAAGACCCAACATGAATCCACCATGAGCACTAAGCAACATCTTGCCAAGTTACAGTGGTGAGAAAAACGTCCTTTGAACAGGCTGATACCTCGAGCAGAACCAGACTCAATGTTGAACAGCCATCTGCTGCGACTGTGTTGGGGTTGAGCGGGGATAGAGAAAGATACTGAAAGAGAGAAACTGATGAATACCAACAGTGCAACAACAGCAGCAGCAATGACTATAATATAGAAACATTGTCAGTAATAAAGGTAACAGCAAGTGTAGAATGAGCTGTACAGCAAAGTATTAATGTATGAACTGAAAAGGAGAGATGAAGGCTTATTCAGCTTAAACATCAGAAATCAAATAAACTACTACAAAATGTGTATTTCTTATAACAAATCAAATATTGACAATAAAATCTCCTGATCAATGTTTTGATTTTTCTTTCATCATTAAGCCAACATTTGAGCAGAATCTCAAATCTTACCTAAGAGTGTTTTTCCAATATTTACTGAAGAAATTCATTACACTTTGTATAAGCCACATTCACCTGACAAGTCCAGATAAACATCTTATTGAAAGAAAAAATATATTTTTATAAGTAAAGTATCTGCCAGCGCAGCAAACTCATTTTACTTAATATGTGTCTTTAAATGAGACGTTCTCATTTAGATTATATCTCATTTCAAGACACTTACATACAATTTGCTTGGAGGAATAGCCTCCATACATGGGGCACGCACACTAACCACTGTGCCACCAGCGCCCCATTATTTTCTGCATTGATATTCTAACTTATAAAAAGGCTATTCAGGCCTTATTTTCTTACTTTTTCAAGTTCAGTTTTTTTGTGTGTGTGTGTGTGTGTGTGTGTGTGTGTGTGTGTGTGTGTGTGTGTGTGTGTGTGTGTGTGTGTGTGTGTGTGTGAGTGTGTTGCTCCTGACTCCCAGGTGCCCTGGATTAACAATGTGCCTTGTCCATTATCTCCTTAATGGGGACTTCTTCTTTACCTTAGCACACTGTGAACTGAAGCTGACTAACCTCTTAGTGTATCAGTGTACTCAAACACACCCATATAGAGTTTCCCTGTCATGAACTAACACATACACACCGGGGTCTACAAGAGTTCAAAGTTCTTGGGTGTCCTAAGGGACAAACCGGAGTGAAAGGATAGACTTATTTTGGTCTAAATGACTTCAAATGGCTTTAAAATTACACCCTGCGACGTCTAGACTCTTTGAAAAATTTACCATAATGCCTATATGGTAATAACATCCATTAAAATGAGGCGTGTGTTTCCTATGAAACCACCATATCTTTAACTTTTAATGCTAAATAGTGTTGGGGGGGGGGGGGGGGGTGTTTAAAATGTGCACCTGCAGATGTCACCTAAATGCTTCCTGTACAACATTTTTCAGCATTCTGAGGGGAGACTACAAATGAAATGGAGGGCTGTGTCTAATTGGCTATTCTCTTTGATCCGCGATCAATCTCTACCATATGAGCTGTGGTTTTTGGTTGAAGGGAAAATTGAGAGGGATGGCAACCTCATTTCCCAAGTTTACCACAGGGTTCAAGCGACTATAGCCTGTGGTCAGTGCCTGCTTGTATTTTCTCCTTATGTCAGTCTGCTACCATCTACTTCCTCTCCTCCTCCTCCTCTGTTCTCTGTACTCTCTCAGGAATAGTGACCCTGCAGGGCCATTGAAGTATTCACCTTTCAACCTTCCAAGCTAAAGGTGGCGGCCTCGCTCATATCGCTCAGATTAACAACTAACCACATCCAACGTGACGCACATGTTCACACTCCTCAGTGAGCTCCTCTTTCGTACTCCATACCTGCTCTGGATTTGTATTCATTTACAACGGCGTGACCTAAGGGTAAGGAGCGAGGATAAAATCAAAGGCATGCGTTTTTTATTTTATTTTAAAATCTCTGAACTCAAAACAGACCCTCCATTGTTTTAGAGTTGAGCCCCTTCGATCCAACATGCGCAGAGATATTTTTTGCATCTTGAGATGTTTAATGGCAGTGTCAACAGCAGCGGCAGCAAGCAGCTCAATTGAAATGGAAAAGTACTCTGAAATCAGAAAAGGGGCTCTGGCTGTAGCTGCCTGTGAAAGCACTCAGGCTCATCTGGAGCTGTGGGCTGCAGCGCAGGGGAATTTAAACCCCACCTGTAACTCATTATACCCCGAGCTCTGCACTGTGCACCATCCACATTTTGATCTTTCGACATTTCATCCGAAATAAGTTCCATGAAAAAGAGCAACAGCGGATTCGGGGCGTTAGTGTGTTAGGCCGGGGCGGCCGACACAGCTGCCTGAGCCGACTCAACCCCCCACCTTCCCCACCCCCTCTTGACGGCCCCCTGACTGTGGAAGATTAGAGACAGATTGCAGCCCCGGACTCTGCTGGCCTCGCTGGATTGAGAATGTGACTAGGAACAGTCAGCGTCACGTCTGCAGATTTGGTTCTGATTTTGTGTTTATTTTACAGTAAAATCAAAGGAGTGAAACCATGACGCAGCAGCGGGTTGGTATTTTACGTTGTATTATTATTTTTGCATTGTTCAGAAGGATAGAAGTCGCATTTGGCTGCTGACACTCGAATTGTATTTTTTTAAATGTCAAACAAATGCATTGTACCTCCGTGCTGCTGTTTTACAACAGAACTGTTTAGACGTTTATACTTTTCATAATGAAGTGCAATGTCTGCCAATTACACTTAAATCAGCTCATATAACAGAGTAATGATAAAAGCTGCAATAAAGACAAATTACATGTTAACAATGCTATTTCATCATTCAGTGTTTGTTGAGAATAAGCAACTTACAAACAAAATCAAGGATCAAGTATCCTCTTTCATTACCATTTTGTGTTTTTCCAACATACTTTGTAATTGCATTTCATGGCTATATTCTGAGCCCCCCCTTGCAGTAGGGGGTTTCAGGTTTGGCTCTGTTTGTGTGACAGCTATAATGCTCAAAACTTGGCATTCCTGCTGTCTGGGCCGAATTCCAGAAAGACAAAAAAAAAAAAAAATGCTCTGAAATGTTCACCGTTGATCCCTCATTCTCCCGTTCAGACACAACATTAACAAGCGAGCTGTTGCTGCAGACTCAGATGGATTGGGTTAAAAAAAAAAATGTGCCATACAAACATTATTGTTGTATAAAGCATTTAATGGCTGCTGATAGTGTTTTGCTGAGCGTACTGGTACACAGGATTCTGGTTGAGTCAGGTATGTTTAGCTCTCAGTATATTCCTCACTTTGGAGCAAATTGCCTCCTTTTTTATTTTATGGAAAACGTACTCTCTGCAACAACCGGCTGACAAAGTAGCAATTTGCCACAAAGATGGTGCTGCTTTGGTATTTTTGTTTCCCTCATCAGCACAATTAGGACCATTTATTTCTTCCATCTTCTGCTAACCAGCCCTTTTCCTTTGGAGAGCCAATTCTATCTTAGAAGGCTGTGCTATTTAGTCAGGTTTAATAATACGCAGAGCACAAACCAATTTGTAATTTATTTTCTTCTGCTGGGAAGATCACTGCAGAATTACTGGTAAACAATACTCCTGCAGGGTTGGAACATTTTACCGGAGAGCATAAACACTTACATTTTGTAATAGTTTTTTTTTTTAACATATTTGTATAAATCCCAAGGTGACATTCAGGTATTACACTATGTTATTGAGAGACATGCTTCTAACACACACAGGCCTGATCTACACACATGCACAAACAGGACCTGTGGACATGCATTAGTGGAGAGATGTCAGAGTGAGGACGCTGCTACACAGGCTGTTAGGGGTTTGGTGCCTTGCTCAAGGGCACCTCTGCAGTACTTGAGAAGTGACCCTGCACCTCTCCAGCAACCAGACCAACCTCCATACTTTGGTCCGCAAGAGGACTTGAACCGGAGACCCTCCAGTCTCCAACCAAAGTCCCTGCAGACTGAGCTACTGTATTAGTAATGTGGATTGTATCATCCATTCAAAAACAAATTAATGCAGTGAATACATGGACACATTTTTTAGCAGGTATTCTTTGATATGATTGTTATATTATTCCATTTTGCAGTTTTGAGAGGAAATGCTCTGCAAAGTAAAGACGTGTTCAGCAGTAACCTTAACAACTTCCACACATCAGAGAGCTGAAAGCAGCAAAACCTTGAGTTTAAAAGGGATAAAGCACCTGAAACACACTACAACTGACACTATAACACAATAACTTACCTAGCAACTAAGATAACTAAAAATACAAGTCACATAATCATTTGATAATCTGGAGTCTTTTTTTATTGACAAAAGGTTTAGCAAAAATCTGACTCCCTTTGATTTCTAATGCGACCAAATCATCTCTTAAGAGTCTTTATTCAAATATTCTTCACTTTTTTCCCCAAGACGTCCTTAGAAAATTATCAGATTACAATGTAAAGTTGGATTATCTATGATACGTATTTATGACGGTCTAAATACTGACTTTAATTTTTGGCATCGTGGCCCAATTAGAGAGCATTCACTTTCATTTGCAGGGTAAATAAAGAAGTTGTACATACTTTATAGTGCATGGGCAGAGAGGATGGCAGGTGTTTGGTTACTTACAGGAAGGTTTCCATGTGTCGTTCTGACCTTGGGCTCATTTCCCTGTTGGCACACCCCTGCAGCACACAGGAGCCCTCTGTGAGATGACTCATGCCTGACCTGCACACGCACAGGACATGGATTGGTAGGAAAACATCCCTCCTTTCATTATGAGTTCATTTGTAGATCTGACTGTACGTTTTATTTCAAATTCAATCTTTGGAGAGCAAACTTGGACCAAATTGGAGGACTTTCTGGATTGTTTAGTATCAACTTTATACCAAAAACAAACCCCCTTTGGATAAGATTCATGCTCTTTCATTTTTTAATCTGTATCTAACTCAAACATTATGGTTAACTCTGTTTCAAGACGAGATGCAGCTGATTGAAATACAGTGCAGGAACATTTTTCCAGTGTGCATGCTTCTTTCTATAGTCTCTTCATTTGTATTAAACACCTGGCCAGTACTTTGTATGTGCTGACACGCCCTCGCTGCTGAAAATCAAAATGAAACAAACATGCCAGTGTTCCCCTCAGACACCTTGTGCGAGCGTCGTTCCGAGGCAGCAGACGGTCTGAATGAACTCCCTGTGGAGTTTCCAGAAGGGGAGTCCGGCTCAGCGAGGCCAGGTGATCTTACCTGCCGACAGATGATAGCTGCATTGTTCTCTCTGACTGCTCCGTTTGAAAAGTCCTCTGGATTCAATCGTGAATGCCCCCGCTGCTTTGATACAGTTGCCTGGATACCAAGTCCACCTGGACTAGCATATGGTCGCAGCATGCCGCTCTTCATGTGAGACAGCCGCTCAGCCAAAAATCACTCTTTTTCTTCCCTCTCTCTCTCACTCCTGCCTTCCTTCTCTCTCTCTCTCTCTCTCTCTCTCTCTCTACTTTTTGTTGATATCTTACTTTTTTATCCCACTGGAACCTATTTTCCTGTGTGAAATACCAAGATTATACTACATCAAAATATTTTCAAAGGTATAGAGGAAACAAATTGAAATGAATCTCAACCCCCAGCCCGGCACGGATCCACCTCAAACTGCGTCTGAGGTCTTAATTCTGTCACTGATGAGGTTGGCCTGCAGCTCTAATCACTTCTGCAGATACTCTGTGAATAGACATGTGCCGGGTTGGCTGTTCTTCTGAACGCAGCCTGTGGAAGTTACAGTGACAGGCGGAGACGTCGCTGTACAGAGTAATTATACAGCAGATGATGGATGGGTCATAGCTAGAGACTGACAGGAGGGATATGGAGTAAGGTTATGTTGCACGGCCCCTTTAGAAAGCGGCTTAAAAAGACGCACAGAATCAGAAAACTGAGATGAAAATCATGAGATGTTGTGCAGGCTGTCGGTGGGGGGAGAAGACGTGGAGCAGACAGAGACTGCGTGGGCCCCTGGGAGGAGTTTCATCTCAGAACAATAAGCAGCAGAGTCACAGGAGAATGCATATCAATTCCTCTGACTGACGCTGTGATGTAGATAACAGCTTGTGTCTGGATATGACAGAGTGCTTTATGTAACTCTATAAAAAGTGCTTTTTATAGACTCTGGACAATGTACTTGCTGAGTCATAATAAATGCTGGACAAGGAAGTAAATCATAGAAATTTTAAATCCTTTCGAGTTAAGCAGAAAACGACAGAATCCGCCAGTTATAGGCTAAAAACTAGTGTGAAACAGTGTGGAGCTAGAGCGCTATCATCAAATATGAATGGAAACAAAAAGCACATTCAGACGCCAGCTGTTCTATCAAAAGCTCATGTACTGTTTTTCAGATAATTTCTCCTTCATGTAAAGTGAATGAGCTCATTTAGTTCTGAACAAGTTGCACAAATGACTGAGAAACAACGTCAGGGGTTTATGCGACTTCAAAGACATCTTCAAACACTGCCATCTTTCTCTTTGAGCAGTCTTGTTTAATTTCAGAACAGCCTTTTTTTAAGAGGGCGCATACTCAAGTTATTTCTCCATCCTCAATAGCTTAATGTGGTGCTAATGAAGAAGGACTAATAAAACAATTATGACTTTTCTATGATGTGTTGCATTGTTCTGTGTGCTTTCTTTGCTCAATAGAATTCTCCATATGAGGCTAAATTTGACTTTTGACTTGTGTTTTTGATCTTGCTTTTTCTTTTCTTAACAAGATTTCTGAAACACCGACACACACATTGTTTTGAAGTGAATTAAGAAAAACACACAATGACTTGACACACATACTCAACTCTGCGCTGAGTTTGTGAGTGTCGCTGCAGGGAGTGACGAGAGATGAGGTCAGAGGTCAGACTTGCATATGGTGATCTCTGCCAATGGCTCAGGTTGGACAACAGATGCAAACACCTGCAGCTACAACACACTCACCTCTGTCACGGCTCATGTAGACACAACCTTGCTCGCTGATTAAATCACGGGAAAAAAATAGGCTTGGATTAGAAACAAGAGAAGATTAAATTAGCCAAGGAGCCACATTCCTTGGCTCTAAATGCTGGAATAAAAAGATCATAGAAAAATGAAAATATAAGAAAAAAAGCTATCATCAAAACATTCAAGAAAAAAGTGTCAGCATGGCTCATCAGTGATGACCAGGAACAGTTGTTCTAAATCGTTATTGTGCCTTGAATGCACTTTAAGGTCCTCAAAGAGAAAATTTCTCCGCTCTGACCTTTTTCAAAATGAACAATTTTAGAGGAAAGTAGTCCAAAACTGTTCAATAATTCAGAGCTTAGAGTGACAATTTATTTAACATTCTCTCTATTATTACTTGATTTCCTTTCTGTAGTTTTTCTGTAGTGTTTCTTTATAATCCTCCCAACATTTGTCTTTGTGCGGTTGCAGCACGCCAAGCAGCCGGAATGAATAAAACATGACTCGGGTGCATCGTTTAGCCGATTCCGCATCAAATCTGCTCCATGCTCGCCTTGAATAATGTAGATAGGTCCCATCCAAAAGGTCATTGGATATTACCTTTCATTTTGAGCTTTAATGTGTTTTCTCCAAACAGGTGGTATCTATTGCAAGCAATGTAAAGTCAGCAGGCTTCTGCAGAGGCACCCAGGCAGAACTGAATGAAGAGAGACGGTAGAATCCAGGTCCGGCTTCAGACATTGTGGTGCCCTGTGTGAGATCAGGATTTCTTGCGGAATCAGAATCATCAAATTGGCTAAATTGTTACTTTAAACATCTGTATCGGCCTTGATTTTCGCAATCATCCCAATCATCCAAATATGCACTGGGTATAAATCTGTGTTGATTTGTGGTAACTAATTTATTCATTTGGTATTTTTAAGAATAACTTCCCACACTTCGATTTGGCAGCTTTCAGAGATTCAAAAAACGTTTTTGTCTAATATAGTGACAGAAAATAACATTTGGTTGAAGCTCAGTAACATAAAAAAATTAAAAAAGACTCATATTAGGTCATAAAAATTAACAAAAAGTTCCATAAATAGGTAACAACACAAGAGTTGGGTACCCTGATCCCCCGGTCTTGGGGATCTTTTTCTGAGATATTTAGAACAACCTTTGTTTTTTGTTTGTTTTATTCACATTTAAAGTATTTGTCTTAATAGCTTGTCATTTTAGATATGTACCTCTTAAAAAAATCTGATGTTTGAAAAGTCAGCAGACTTCTCCAGAGCCGCCCAGCTGAACAAAACTAAGAAGGTTAGTTGAATATCTGTGCACAGTGACTGTTGGCTTTGTTTACTTAAAACAACAATTTGAAAGAGAGTTTAATTTGGATATGAAGCATTAAGACTCAATGATCTCAATGAGTCCATAATCAACACAAACAATGATTACACTACAAGTTTCCCTTCAGTGCAGTTCCTCCTTCATGTTCAGCACTCATCACTTTTTCCTCTGAACTGCTCCAAGCCACAGATCTCATCAATAAAAGTATCATAAAAGGATTATTTAACAGTTACGTCTAAATAATTCTCGTCACTCTTACTTATTCCAGATAATGGGTCCCAGTGTGCCGTGTCATCTCATTGAACTTCTTGCCGCATGTGCCAACGACACCGCTCTCATTGCACTGAATTAAACAATCATCTCTAAAATCATAACGGGACGCAATTAGTTAATTACACAAGCAAGAGCAATTAGGAGGTGAGGAAAACAAAGCGTCGTGACTGGAAACAGCCGAGGGAGTTCTCCTCCTGTCAACACTGATTAATTCTGCCAATCGCTAAACTTATTTGTCCCACAGAGAACAGCGCCAGTGACAGCTCACGTGTCACTTACGATTTGCGTCGCATCCAACCAGAGATGATATGTGATGATATTGACGGGTCCTCTTGGCGGTGGCAGGAGGCAGGGGGTCGTTAAGTAAAGTGATTTCTGGTCAAATGGAAATGCACCTTTCCGGTTTCCTGTACCAGCTGTTCTTGGGTAAAAGAGGACGCTCTCGGCATCTTCACCAGCAGGTGTTTGACAGGTAATTTGCTGCTAATTTATTTGCCGCTCTAAATCATGTGACAGATTTGGGCCTTGTCTGGATCTCAGGGTCATAGTTCAACCTGGACATCCTGTAAAAGTGTCACTGAAGCAGATTGGTTTGACGGTCTCCACTGAGCGGGGTAAGAATAGCTGGAGGAGAATGAGAAAAAGAGAGAGAGAGGGCAGGAGAGAGGGAGAGGAGTAGATGTAGTCAGGAAGGACAGAAAGAGAGATGGATAAGAGCGCCAGAGCAAAGAGATCGCTCATGGGCAAATTCATGCCTGCCCGAGGCTTCCAGACAGAGCTTGGAGGAAATGTGTAAAAAAAATGCATTTTGTAGCCAGAGCTGTGAAAGAAGTGGACAGCCATTTCTCTCAGCTTTAGCAGTGGAAAAAACAGCACTTATAAACCTCCAAACAACCTGCTTAGAAATACCTTTTTTTGACGTGAAAGTAGAAAAACATGCAACAGTCAACATGGCTCTGTTTAAACATACAGTATGTCCAATGTATCACATGCACAAAGCCACCATTTTCCTCTGACATCATGTTCAGAGTGGGAAGCTAAAATGCTGTTATCAAAAGGATTTGTTGTGTCCTCGTCTTTCAAACCTTATGAATAAATATAATCTGACAAATCCTTATCACTTCAGATCTGTAGGATTAAACGGCTAAAGAAAAGCCAATGGATCATGAAAACTTAATGTGACATTGTTTCATTCCAGTCAAATCTTCTGTTAGACTAAAGCTAACATTAGCATTAAGCCAAATGTTTGTTAACATTATAGTTAGCCAGAAACGCCTATAATTTAGTAAGGAAATAGTAAAATTCTAGGTAACACACAAGTTAGCTTAAAAGTTGGGATGTAAAAAAACCTCCCGATATAATTAAAAGTCGATAAAATGACCGGCAATTCAAATCGATGAGAATTCAATGCAATACTTCTTTTTTTAACCAGCAGAGGGGGCTTTTGGCTTCTCTGGTTTAATGTTAGTAGCTGAGGGAGAGAGAGACAGACACGGCAGAAGCGAATGCAGAAGGCATCGTCGTCTTTCAGCATGATGTCGGAGGAAAATGGCCACCTTGAGGATAAGGAGAATGAGTATTATTAATACAACACTAATCTCCACTTGTTTCAACCTCCTCACTCCTTTAGCAATCACCTTTGAGATCCACACACACATATTTTAATTAGATTTGAGGTATCCATTTTTCTGCTTCCCCCCTCAAATTCCAATAGGAGCCCACAGTATTAAACTGTTTCAGGTAATTGAAAAGGATGTGATTAAACCTGCGTAATATCAAAGACCAGGCCTCTGAAGGAAGTTTGCCTCCCCAGCCACTTAACGGTCTTTCTATTGATCGTTTTTTTTGACTAATGCCGATCGATCTTACCTCCCGCTCTCTTGCTCAGTTGGCTGCAGTCTTGTCAGTTGTCCGTTTCCCCTCCATTGGGTTGTCCTGTCAGCTTTTAGCCAACCTCTATCACCAGCATTATCTTTGCCTCTCCCCTTCAATATTCATCTCCTCCTTTCACACCCCATAATACCGGACAGGATGGCCCTACTGCTGAACGGCCTATACAGCAGCTGTCTTGACCAATTAGAGTTCAATAAAAGTGCTGTTGAAGCAGAGAGAGAGGAGTGCATTTGTCAATTCAAAGATATCATTGGGAGCAGTGTCTTGGGCCATTATGAGCTAGTGTGTCTGCAGGAATGTAGCCTTCATGTACAGTGTTTGCTTAATGCATTTATATGCTGAAGAAATGTTCCCTTCATTTAAAGTATACTGTAAGTGCATAGCATGAGGATGCAATGGTAGATGTAAGAGCTAAGGATGTGCTTGTTTAGTCCAAACAGTTAAATGTCATCAGTCTTGCTTGTTGGCACCAGAATTACTTCTCAATTTAAGTAATTATTCTTTTCTTTTTTTATGCTGGTCCTCGATGCCAGTCAAATGTTATTCTCAAGTAGCTGCCCGCCTCTATCCACAGCTGTAGCCAAAGACTGGCTGGGTTAATAGGGCTGCTCATCCCTCTCTAAACATGACAGTCACCAGATAACATCTCGTAGGAGCAGCGTGGTTATGCACTATTTTGATCTAGAAAAGCAGATAAAGTTGTATGTAGGCTGTGTCAGGTTAAACTTGCATTATCCCCCGGAGCAACGTGTTACTACATTTAGAAGCGGAATGGACTTGCAAGAGGACCAAAAGCTGGCGACACTAGCACTGTGAACGTTAGCCACATTTGGTAAACCAAGTTTATAGCAGACAATTATACACAAGTAGTCATGTCGTGCGCCCCATGTAAAGAGGCCTTTGCTCCGACCCTGTGCATTTTATTTTATGCTGTATTCCCTGTTTTCTATTCTGACCACTGTCTGCTACGATAAAAGCCAAAAAGGCATAAAATAATGTTTTAGTAAGATTTTTTTTTTCCCCCTCTGTTATGATGCTTTTGATGTTGTGTGAAGCACTTTGAATTGCCTTGTTGTTGAAATGTGCCATATAAATAAACTTGCCTTGCCTTGCCTAGTACTAAGCAGTATGAAAGCAGATCCAAGAAAAGACATGTGTACTCCAAATAGTGAGAAGAGCAATAATAAGAGAAGGGTTTTGAAATAAAGAGAACGAGAGAAAGTCAAGAAATGTCAGAATGTAGTCCAAATCTGGATGGAAAAATTATACTGTCAAGTATCAAAGGCATGAACAAAGCAGAGGAGGAAGATTATTTTCTCTAAATTTTAAGACAATACAACTCAATCGTTGAGATATGGTCAGAATGTCAGAGATTTTTGTAGAACTTCCAAAGAAGAAAAATTTGGAAATTCTGCTGGAAAATGACAATAAACTTTTACAAGTGTTGCCAGAGATATGAAAGTAATATCAGAGTAGTTAAACATACAGTATAAAATATTCTGTTTATTTGAAATATTCGAAGTATCTGACACTTCTTTCTGAGTTGTTTTGAGAGAATATAAGAGAGGCGCTTAATCAGTATGGAATATTTGACCACAAGTACTCATTATGCAGAGGTTATTCCAAACCATAATATGATAAATTACGAGGTCGAGGACCAACATAAGTAATAGAGATTAGCCTACTTTACATTTCACCTCTTCACCTCAGTTAGAGCTGTTAGTATCAGAATAAGACCCTTAACGTTGTAAAGACAAAGTGTAATCTCCTCTGGACCCTGAACTCTTATTAACAAAGACGAAGTAAAGTATCTTCTAATAATAATTTCCCCATACACACACATTCTCACACAGGTTTAACACAGAATCTTGTTAAAACTCTTATTAATAAAAGGCATTTAGCCAGTGATACTGGCAGTAACAATTACCTTCTTTACCTTAAAGCTCCTGTGGGAAACGTTCAATTTGTGCCAATTTTGGCGCCCCCTGCTGGGGTAACCTCATATCTCTAATGCGATTTTGTCCTGTACATGTGTAAGTTGTAGGGGTATTTTTGCTTAAAAGAAAACTTCCTATGTTTTCTTTTTTAGTAAGTTTCATCGTTGAGAATCTTTGCTGTGAAAAATGGTTCAAAAGATGCTCTCTCTGCAGAATGCTGTTAATCTCCTCATCTGACACCTACCACCCGGCAGCATTTTCAATCATTAATTCTAAAAATATAGAAATCCTCAATCTTGTCGCTGATGGTCTTGTTGCTTCAGTAGGTTATAAAGAGGCATCAGTATCATTTTCAGCCTCTTTCATAACCAGCTAAAACTTTCTCACAGGACCTTTAATAATCCTACTCTGAATTCATTTCAAACATTGTAGCTAAAAAAAGAGGGTGATCCTCCTAAAAAGAAAAACAGCATTGGTTGTTGCAGCTACTTCCCCAGAATAGTGTGCCAGTGACAGTCAAGAGTCAAGTATAAAGTCAGGTGATGTTATCAGATCATGAAAGGCTTATATTTGTTGACTAATACTCTAGGTTACTTGTTTGTCCCCCTTAATCACGATTAATGTAGAGTTTTAAACGATGATCCATGCTTGCCCCTGACCTTGACAAGCTGGTAGTGCACCTAAACTTAACCAAGCATTTTATTTAACTGTGACAGATGGGAAAATGATTATAATTATTTAATGATGATCACAAACGTTTTTTAAAGGTGCTAATACATGCTAATGAGTGAATCTCATGGCGGCAAATTAGACCCAATCTGTTCTATTACTAAATTAAAACAGCTTGCTGCTTGTGTGTCAATATGAATTGCATTTCTATATAGAAATGCAAAGATTATAATTAAAGTGAACACACACACTCTTCTGTCTCTAATGATCTGATTAAATAATTTCATCTTTTCAGTCCTTTTCTGCCTTTAAAGCTCCTGTGAGGTGTTTTTCGCTGGTAAGAAAACAGACTGAAATAAATACTGATGCACCTTTAAGACCTACAATAGCAATTGAGACCATCAGCCATAAAACAGCTTATTACTGTACAGATATTGTATTTGCCTGTGACCCCTGCCATGGGGTAGGTGTCAGGCATGACAGCCTTTTATAAATTTGAACACGCCAAAGATTCACTGTGAGATCATGTAACACTTAAAATAAAGAAAGATATGGGTTTTGCCTGAAAACACAACTTTTATGCTCTCTGTGCAAGGCAAATTCCCCTAGGGGAATTCAACTCGCAGATGTATAAGAAGAGATCAGCAAACTCATGAGATTCCTACTTTCTCCACAGGGGGCGCCATAAACAGCACAACCCAAAAGTTCCACACAGGAGCTTTAATCAACACGTCTTAAACACACTGTCAGGAACTATACGCCTAATTTCCTTTTCTTATTTGGAAATTTCGACGAACTAAATTGGTTAGATGGAAGATATAACTTGTGGAGTTGCTGTAGGGTACAAACCTATGGAAAACTGAGATGAACTTCCATACAAGCTGACCGAATGTATAACAAGCCCACACATTCAAACATGTGGACAAATGGACATTAAACTACAGTACACAGACGAGCCCTAACATGTGCACATTGACTCAGTGCTTGGAGGTGAACAGCCATCTGGCTTCTGTTTCCCTGTACTGTGTGATTTACAGTGTGAGGCAGAAGAATGAAACTTTAGCTTGACGTTGCACAGTGTGCGGCTCCAATCAGGGCCTCCATCTCGTGTTTATGGATTGCAGCTACCAGCTGTTAAGCACTTCCACTTGAACTGCAGTCATTTCCTGGCCAAGACAGAGGAGGCCGGCTAGTCAAAGGTTCACTCTGACCCGAGAGGGACAACGTATAAGAGAGGTTACTGTCAAGTGCTTTAAGTGTGGAGCTATAAGGTGAGAATATATAGGTAACCTCACATAAAGTACAGTATTCTAGGTTTGTTGTACATTTCTGATTTCCAGCATTTATGTTGAAGGTGAACTCTTTTCTTATCCAATGCAAAAGGGTAAACAGGTTTAGTCAAAAGTTGGGGTATTTGTTCTTGTGTGTTTTTGATTGCATAAAGCACTATATAACCACAAATGGTAAAAACATTTTTACAATGCAGGTCACACTTACCCATCATTCACACCTTTGCCCAAAGACACATTGGACGTGTGGCTAAAGGAGCTGGGGAACGTACCCCCAACCTTTCCAATCGAGAGACGGCCGACTCAACCAACTGAGGCACAGCCGCCCTCACATAACATAAGTTATGTGGCCTGCTCTGGCGACATGTAGGCTCATACAGTGGTACACCTTTATATATTGGTCTGCTCCCATATGTGTTTTTATCACGCAGACAAGTACCGGACAGTATTCTTTGCATTCTGAGGACCTCTTTATACAGAGATTGGGAAAAGGGTGTCAGCCTGGAATTTTTTGCAGAATGACCTGAAACTTAAGGAGATGGTGTCCTTAAATGTTTTTAGACATGGATGCAGATTATATAGGATGTCAATGTTTTTATCTTGACTGCTTACTGACTCCCAGATTTAATTCATATATGGTTCTCTTTTAATGCACATTTTAGTGTTTTTAGAAATTTTACTTCTCCCTTTGTGTCTCTGTAACTTTGTGTTTTGTTGCTGACTGTCTCTGCCAGGTCTCCCTTGGTAAAGAGGTTTTTAATCTCAATGGGACCAACCTGATTAAATAAAGGTTCAATTATAAGGAATACATTCTAACAACACTACAAGACACACAAGCCAAATGAACTTTATGTGTGTTATATGTATTTTAAGATGAGAATCATTGATTACAAAAGTTTTCTTTGTACACATGAGCACCTATTTATTGGTGTTATTTGAATAAGTTGTACATTTTCTTAAATGGGGGGGTATTATTTATATTTCTAAGGCAGTTTTGCTTCATTTTTTTCCTCAGAGTTCTTTAAACCTATTTATTCAAAGTTTAAAAAACAAACAAACCAAATTAGATTAACTCTGTATAATGAAAGAAACCTCTTCTTTTTTACCATTTGCTCATTTTACCCATGATTCCCTCCCACTGAAACCTAATTACAGCTCTTCACAGAGATTGCTGTATTATTTTTTAATTTTTCTTCCAGCGACAATATTGTTAATTTTGTTGTAAGAGTGTGAATGTTATTTAAACTAACTAGCAGAGGCATTATTTTCCAATTTATCATAACATGGTAAGCTCCTTCTACAATCTATCTCTATGATCCATGAGCAAAGATATGATATTAGAGGGAAGGGATCTTCTTCTGCATGAATGCAATACAGCAAATCAAACCCTGTTTCTATAACCATATTTATGTTGTTCTAAATTGCATTCTAGTGACAAAAGTAATCACTTCCTAGATTAAGTTTAGAGCCGAAACATATCTGCAGGAAGGTATATATTGGATGTTGGATGGTCGTAGTGTATAGGAGATTTACTCCAGAGATCAGGTTTCCATGCTGAATCTGCCTGTGGTATAGAGCAGACAACAGAAGACATTTGGTTCGATGCAGATCTTCATTTGTTTGACATGTTCACACACATGTTGAATCTTGAGCCACTGCAGATATTTCTTGTGCTGTAGCAAAGACCTTGAATTTATTTTTCCACCTAAGCATTTCTTAAAGTGCTGCCCACATTGAAAAATAACCATTAAAATGTTGATAACGCTGTAGTCACTACAGGTGGGTGTTTTATTGGTATTCATTTTTGCTTGAATCAAATTAAATACATAGTCAGAGTGGATTTATTATATCATGAGATACATCCAATATCAACATTTTTACTACTTATTAATTTGCCACATTTTCTAATTATGTCATTAGAGATTGTGTGAGATCGACAGTACATTGTTTTCATTAAACAAAAAGAGCCATTCCATCTAGCCATTATTTTTACGGCTTTTCCTGTTCGGGGTCGCAGGGGGCTGAAACCAATCCCCGTGACAGCAGGATGAGATATTTTTATTTTTTCAGAAATCACTACATACACAAGTGTAGAACAAGAGTTCCTTAAAGAAGCTTGAACTAAACATGTACACTTAAGTCTGAAACCTTTTAGATGGTATTTCCGTGTTGAGGCTTTTAAAAAAAGATGGCATCATTATAGATCTTAACACATGTATTGTGCATTCTTCAGTTTCTGCACACACATAAATAGTGTGGTCATATTCTTTTCTATATTTATTTCCTCCCCTCAGGTTCTGCAAGACATATTTATGTAGTTTCTTTTTTTAATGCATGTTAAAATGAATCTTTTGTTTAGTACCTTCAGGCAACCTGCAGCTGGCAAAATTATCTCCCAAATTAGTGATATTGGCCATTGGTTGCTAGGTAACGACTCATTGTGTCAGGGTTGCATCTCTGACAGCTCTACTTGAGGCCAATCAGAGCTCTGCTTGGTTGCTTAAGGAGCACCTCCACTTCCATCCGGACAGAATGTGCATGATATTTCTGTTTCTCGAATAATTGACTCTGAAAAGAACCAGATAGGGAGAGAGAGAGAGTGGGTGAGAGAGAGAGAGAGAGAGAGAAAGAGAGAGAGAGGTTGAGTGATCTGGAGGATAGAGAAGAAAAGGAGGTAAAAAAAAAAAAGGAGTTGCAAAAAAAAAAAGCCAGGCAACATTCACATGCAGTACCTCAATGATGCAATGCAATGTAATGAATACTTTGTTTGAAATTCCAACATGTGCAATTCCCCTGAATGATCCTGATTAAACAGACGTGAGATAAATAACACTAATAGACATGATGCGGGATGAATTGTGTAGTGTTTTGGCCGCTGCTCAGGTTTGCATGCCACAGGCGATCCTTGGGAGCAGAGCCAGTTTTCTCCCCTTGATAAACCTCTAACATTATGATTCTGCACGTACTGCTAAATCAAGGGCGACTCCTACCGTAACCCAGACACTGATCTTAAATTACAATAGGCACTATACAACTTTTCTTTATTGAGGTTCTTTGTTTGCCGTGACGGTACAAGCACCTGCCAATGTTTCAAAGTTTATGCACGGACTGGGAGCAAAAGGTTGACAGCATATATCTCTGCGGTGAGCGGCTTTCCAACAAGAACTCGCACAAACTAAATAGTTGCATTTATGCTCTTCACAATGTGACACAGCCCCTTTAAGCTGTGAGTGTACATGAAAGCCAGTTGCAGAAGCATCATTCTTTGATGCTGATTAGCATGTAAATGCCCTCAAGTTTTACCGAAGAAGCCAAACACTCTGAATACTCTGAAATGAAAACCTTGTGTTGTGCTGCAAGGTTTGAAGTTTTGTGTTTCAAACAGCAGTGGCATAATTGCTATAGTCAAGGATGCAGCTGCATGTATCCTTCAGGGAGTAAGAATAGAGATTCTGGGATAGATTTATGAAGACGAAAAAAAAAAAAACTGAAAGGGATTCATCAAGGTGTTTCAATTATTTACCTCCTTACCTTACATTCACATAGAGGGGCATCGGTTGGCTCGTATTGTGTGTTTGCTAAAACAAAAACACAAGTAATATAAATGAGTTAAGAAGACAAATGAATCGAATGAAAGGGACGGTCAACATCGCACAAAGGGAAGATGCAAGAGAGAGAGAAAGAGGCAGAGAATGAGAAAGCAACGACGGTGTAAATCTCTCTGGGAGCATGTAGTCTCCTCTATAATGGAAATGGGAAAATGCATTTTCATGATTCATGGTGGGCATTTCCACTTATGGTCTGCAAATCATTAGAGCACCAGACGTCATATTTCTGCAGCTTAAATGGCAGCTGAGATGTTCAGATGTAGGAGAAGAAAAGAAAAAAAAAGCACAGACGGAGAGAGCGCAAGAGTGAGTCAAAGGGTGCAAGGACGATCTGAATTTGCCCACTCGCTAGTAAATGCAACCTTTTATCAAATACAGCAGTGGTTATATTTAGAGTCGAGGATGTGTTTTGGTTTTGTTCTTGCCCATTAGGAACAAGTTTGGTTTTTCAACAAGAACCCCGGTGAGAGCATGGATTTACTGAGCTTGTAGTAATATTCAACACCAACATAGACTTTGAGCTTGGTTGTTCTTTAATGTCATAGACTGTGCTGTGGTTATACCTCCTGTGAGCCCGTCTCCCCGAGTTGCCACATCAGCACAGTATTTTATCCAAATGCTTGGCAAAGTCTTAGCAACATTAGGAAAGACATAAGTCATAACCACAAGCATACGGATCCAAGCAGAAACACAGACGATCACATACTTAATTCTAACAGATGGGTACATGCACAGAGAGGGAGGAGAGGAGGAGAGAGACTCAGAAAAAGACAGTACTACAGTGGTAACATGAGGGAGGCATGTGTTCTGACTCCCAAATACTTTAAATTGGTGCAAACTATTGCAAATTAGGGATGCAACGATGTATTGGTTGAACACTGGTATCTGCCCTGTCACATATGTGTCTGTTGATTTAGAGAAGAGACTTTTTATTGGGTAGAAGTCACCTGTTGGACAAACTCTGATACGTTGTGTTATATGAGGAGCGTATGTCTGTTTGTGTATAGCTGAGTGTACATGTGTGTGGGTGGTGGAGCAAGTGAGGAGAGAGAGAACGGATGCGAGGGTGTGTGTTCGGTCGGTGTGTGCGTGAGTCACGATGTTGATGCCGGGGACCAGGGCAGTGTCAGAGCAGAGAAATTAGTCAGTATCTGAAGCTCTGTGCGTGTGTAATAAACAGCCCGACTCCTTAAGAAACAAGCCGGACTCTCCGTGTCTGCTTACTACCTGCTGCTGCCCAGTAAAAGTGACCGGGGTTAGAAGTTGAGTGCTACGACTTCGGCCCTAGAGCAGACCAATAAGTGTCCCCTCTGTGCTCTGACCACGGTCAAATGTGAAAGAAAATGTTGGCAGTGCATGAGTGATGCCCCGTCTTTGTGGAAGATCAGAGAGGTGCAATTTGTAAGACATGTTGCAGTGATATTTCAAGAGGAGAGACTACTTAAAAACAATTTGAATGCATCCAATCACATGGCCTGCAAACTGGCACAAAGAATGAAAAAGATGCAGGTGAACAAAAGAAGATTGCACTCTGTTAAATAAACACGAGTATCGGCCCTGATGTTCACAATCAGTCAATCCATCCGTCTTGCAAAAACAATTTTTTGTTTACAAGAAATTATGGAAAACATGTTCTAAGTCAACAAGAGTGTCACATTTTGGAGCAGGAATCTGTTCTCATATGCTAGAGTTCATACCAAAATATATGCCACACCCATCCATCAGAATATTTATAGGAGACTGTCCATTGGTCTAACAGCATGCGAAGAGCTATTAATATATATGGACTGTGGAGATCATTTATGAAATGGACCATTTGTTTTGATCCTAAGTCCCTATGGGTTAAATCCAAGCCTGAGCAACTGTGAAATTGTAGTGATCAAAAACATTTCATCATAATGGACCGTGAAAATTTAATATTTCTGCAGGATTCACATAAGCTCACAGGCTCTCGACGTATTCATCCCTCCCTTTTTCAATCATTTGTTTACTGCGCACAGTGCATTTATTGACAAGCTTTTGAGGACGGTTGCTCATTTACAAGAGTTCTCTGACAGGAACAAGTCAATGATGCTTTAAGGTCTTAATACCTCTTTTAAGACAATAGGACCCACACAAACACATTCGCAAACACACACTTACATACAGGGAGAAAGGGGGATGATGCAGATGTTAGTCTCTAAACAGTTTGAAATATTGAGGTTAATTATAACACAACATCATCAGAGTTCTAATACGAATTTGCATATTTCATTAAAGCCATTTGGTGGTACACTGCAACTTACATGAAACCTTCGAAAAGCTGCCTATTAAACTGACAGCCCCCATTGGTCTCCGGCTATTTCGGACAATTTGTATCTGCATGGCTGGGGTGTAATTGAGCTGAGATTGCTCCCACAGAGCACAGAGGAAGGCGAGGTCAGAATGCTAATACATGCATTCATTGTAGCACATAAAAGATAACATAAATCATATTTTCTCGGGACAAAACACTCTCCCTAAAACCAGCAATTAAGATGCAATGCAGTCACTTTGAGTTGACACATCCAGTTTTTTCTTATTTTTCACGAGTCTGTACATCTCTGGAATTGGTTTGATTTGTCTCCCTCATTTGTCCATTTACCTACAGTTACTCTGTGTCCCATAGACCCCCAGACCTGACCCTCATTATCCCCTGCTCTTATCGCAAAACACTTTCCCCACTCCCTCGTCTTTATGGTGACAGTTAACTGCCCTGACACTTGCCATGGGTCAAAATCAAAGCTGAAGACAGTTATATAAAAAATGACAGAAGCTAATAATCATGTTGCCTCACAATTGACAGAAGAAAACGACGTATTAATGTACTGAAATATGATCTAAGACAGTCAGTGGGGCACATTTTTCTGGGCAAAAAAAAGAAATGACAGACAAACCCATGAGACAAGGAAAATGGATGATTATTTTATATCCTACATGCCTGTGTAGCATTTCCGTGCTTACTATTACTCAATGGGAACATCTAGAACCTGTACTGTTAAAGGAACATTTCTGTATTTTCTATCATGTCCCCATTTTTAACCCGTAAGGGACCTGACACACCAAGGAGCTTGTCGGCCGTCGGTGACCGATTGTCGTCCTAGTTTTTGCGATGTTTCCAGCTCCGTCGCTACCCTTCGGCCCCCATCTGCCTTTTCTCGGCCGATTCGACATGCGGAGTCTGCGTCGGTCTACGTCGGCCCGGTTGGTGAGAGGAATCAAGAGAAGAAAACGGTAACAGCGGTTTACATATCAGCATTCATATTCGTCCTCGTCCTCTTCCGGTTTCCGCTTTTTTGGAATAACGATTACAGACTACGGCCACCTGCTTGCATTGAGAGTTATTTTCATATTTACAATTACTTACAAGCAAGTCAAGTCCATTAACGTACATGTTTTTGCCACTCACAGACTTTAAAGTTTCTGAAAATATCAATGAAAGCATTCCTACAGTATTAAACTGGTGGTCTTTTAGTGGTCATAATTGACTTGCTTTAATTGCCCTAAAGGATTACATTGAAGCCATTACAGCCATGTTGAGGCTGCTGGATGAAACAATCTACAGTGATATAAAACTACCAGTCATGTACACACTACAACATGTGTAAATAAGGCCCAGGTAGAAAAACACATGAATTCCCCTTTAAGTGATGTTTAAAATCCCACTCGTGTGACAGCCTCTTCTCTGCAGTACAACCTCTTATCCCCTCTCATCTCTCCGTCTAAACGGCAGTGTTAAAGTAGAGTCAGAACCCTGACACTCCTTGCTCACTGTTCAGGTCTGGCTCGCTGTTTGTCTGCTGCCACTCCTGCATATAAAACGCAGGTCTACTCCTCTCCACCTCTTGTCTCGAGAGGCCCTTCTCTCCCTCCGCCTCGGCTGCTTGTTCTCTGTGATTGCGATCTTCGTGCCTTTGGTGGTGCCCTCAGTATCCCATGCTCCCCTGTTTCTGAAGAGTTTTATCACACGCCGACAACACTGCGTCCCTGGACGAATATTCAGGTGGATGACTTGTTACTGTCTCCCTCAGGATGCTGTCTATCAGATAGAGATAGACCACACAGAGAAATATACATACAGAAGATGACACGCACTCACATGCAGATGTGAATTTGTCGGTCGTTATCAGGCTGTCTCAGACACATTGAAACTTGCTGAGATGCAGACAGCTAGATCTAAACAAGTCATTCATCCAGTGGAATAACAGCAGAGAGGAGCTTGTTGAATTCCCTCTTTAATATCTGTCTGAGCTTTCATGAGCACATCTCCAAAACATCCACCGAGACTCTTCTTCGCTGATAGTTGTATGAGAAGGCAGAGAATTGAAGTTGTGGCATCCCAGAGCAGCTTTATAACGGCGCTCAAGCTAGAGGCCTGCGCAGCATGAGGTGCAGAAATGACTACTGAAGAGAGCACTGCCGTACACGGAAAAAGGAAGTCATTCAAAAAAGGAGAAAGTTAACTGCTCCAATGCCTGCCAAAATCACAAACTCTAAGAGACTTCACAAATGGAACCAGGAGCAGATTGTGTTTAGATGTGGGTTTGAGGTTGCTGCGTGATGGTGTCCTTTTGTTAAGCACTGGGCTTTGTTTGCTTTTCCTTGTGGTGTGGCATACAACAAATGTGGTGGGATTCACTCACACAGGTTGGCAGCAATGGTCAACATCCTGCTAAGAGAAGAGACCAAATCCAACAGCCTGGGAAACACACAGAAGCCCAAACAAAGACAGGCAGAACCAGGCAGCTGTAGACAAACCCAGCTCCACGCCAGCTTGTACTTCAGAGCCCAGCTAGAGATCGTCGTAACACAGTGAAATCTGCTCCTGCATTATGGCCTCATTCAGTAAGCCATGTTAGATTCATGGCTTTTAATCTTTCTTGGAGGCAAACTCTGCAAATAAGTGCACACAGTAGGGCCTAGCGGGAGAGAATCAAAATGAGCAATGGCCGGGAACTGGGAACCAACCATCCAAACAGTGGTCATCTATTCAGTTTGTTTAATTGGAATAACTGCAGTTAAATTCAAATATTTCCTCTAATGCAACACTTCTACAACCATTTCCCTCATTCTGAATGGAATGCAAAAGGAGTCAACTGATAATATACAGTTGTCGTTTTTTGGGGTTTTTTTTGCAGTAAATTCAGTGGGAGGAATAGACAAACAGTCCTCTCACTAATGGATCCTTCCCAATGTGTTACAATCTTTTCCAAAAAAGAGCCGTAAGGGAGTTTTAGGTAGGAAGATGTATGATGTGGTGCTGTACCATAGCAATAAGTCAGTATTAACTCAAGAGGTTACAACACTAATGCAAAGAGAGGTGTCTGAGCAGGCTGCAGTTACCGTGATGGATCTTCTGCCTGTTTCACAATCTGCATTCAGAGCTGGTACAGCAAATCACTCACTTAAGCTCATCAGAAAATGCTATCATCTCATTTGTTGTGGTTTTTAGCCCAAATTAGTTAAGGGATTCTGGGATTAGATAAAATGGGGGATTATACCAACTACAACATGGGGATAAAGGTGTGTGTTTGTGTGTACTGTGACTGAAAGGAGGAGAGTGTTTGTTTCCAAGCTTCTGTGTCTGTTAGAAAAAGAAGAAAAAAAAGGATTCTTGTTTCCCTTTCTTGGTATATGTTAGCATTAAGTGTTCGTATGGGTGTGTTCGTGCCTGTGTGAATGTGTGTTTGCGTGTGATTAATCCACAAGAACACAGCTCTCAGATCACAGATGGTGCAAATATGGATGCCAGCGTGATGATTCTTCCAACCCCAGTGGGGGCCAGCGTGATTGTCTGAGATCTTGGAAGAGCTGGAAGATGGAATGAGGCACAAATTAGACTTGTTAACGAAGGACAATGAGTCTGACATGCAGCTGTCTAATCTCACATCTTTGAAGCCTTTAGAGAACATTAAGAGGAGAGCTGCTTCACAGAAAGAGGCCAAGAACATGTTCAGTCTGTAGCAGAAAGGCCATCGCTGAGCCTCAGTCCGCCTGACAATCTGGCATGACATGTTGGATATTACACAATTGGGAAAAAAAACTCTTTACTCGTTCAATCGTTTCTCTATTTTCAGACCATAAATCAGAACCCTTTTTAGCACATCTCAAGGATTTCACTTATTCGACTGGTGGAGGCAAACATTCACATCTCACTAAGATATCAAGGTTGATCTCTTGGAGATGTCCTCGGATTAAAAGATGTGACAAGCAGGATCAAATGATGGGTTAATGTGTGGAGTCTAATTATGTACACGGTTAATTCTCTGCTTTGTTAAATACTCCATTTAGAATCAGGTCTACTTGCGCTCTATAGAACACCACTAAAATATATAGCAGAGTGCTTCTACGAACCCATTTTTGATCGCAGACTCTTGAGGACCTCATCATCCTACTTGTCTGGTACATTAAAGAGTCTTGGAGAAAAGCATTTTGTCTTTTTTATGAATGCAGATACATGAGAAAAATGACAAATAAATGGAATCTTTAATCTTGAAGCCTTAACTGCCCAAGACTCTGTCAATGGTTCACCAGTTTTATTTCTTTGGACCACTTTTGGTAGGTACTGACCACTGCAGACTGGGAACACCTCACAAGAGAGGCAGTTTTGGAGATGCTCTGACCCAGTCATCTGGCAATAATGTTTTGAACCATATCAACGTCGCTCATGTCAACCTTTTCTCATTTCTTACTGCTTTCAACACAACAACTTTGATAGCAAAACTTCCCTTGGTGCCTAACACGTCCAACCAATCGAAAAGTGCCAACGTAAAGAGATAATTCATATTATTCACTTAACTGTCATAATGTTATGGGTGATTGGTGCTAGCTAAGTAGCCTCAGGACTATTAAGGCTACATTATCCTTTACTTGTATGTACTTAATATGTTCATTTGACAAAATCAAATACTGCTGTTGGTGGGTAGCTTGGCCAATATATGATACTTACCTGCCAAGTGAAGGGCCACTGCCATTGAGAGAATCTTACATAAATAATGAAGAATAAAACATGTTGAAAGGTTATTTTTCTGTTGCATGCTAATATTTTAACATGAGCCTTGAAATGAAGTCAAACAAAGAGTTCCTGAGTTATTACTGTGCAGCACTCATACCATTAAGAAATCATATATTGTATTTAGAGAGAAACCAAAATTATCACTGTTGATGTTACGAGATATTCCTTGCACGACGCAACATTTATCATTTACGTCATGCTAAAGCTATCCCATGAAGTTAGCGGATCCAGGATAGGAGTGTGGGATTTGGATTTCACCGCAAACTTTTCTGGCCTTATATTTAATTTCTTTGGCATGAATGGAGGAGAACTTTGAACCCACCCCAGTCCCCAGAGTTTCTGAGTATTCATAGACCAATCACAGGAGGCGTGGATGTTAGATGTTAATATTTCAGCACACTGCATGATGCCAAAAGAACTTAATGTTATTTCTCCCCCCTCTTTCAGGGATTACAAGGAGACAAGTTTAAGAGTTATAATGTTCTCTTACTTGACCTTACAAGACCAAGCTGTATGATTTTAATATGGCTGTTCATATGAGTTACATTTTTCTTCCCCTTACTTCGTTGGGGGATTCATCCCCTCCGCCACTTCATAGCTGTTGTGGTTGTGGTAAGCGGTTAGACAGGCCTTGTCAACAACACTGCAGGACCACGACTTTAATGTCTCCTCCTCCTGTGTGAAAAAAAAAACGGCATAAAGTATAAATTAGCCGAGCGATTATAATGAATGAGGGGCATAACGAGATGTTACAAATTGCCTTCATCTGACTCTCCCCTTTGGATCATTAGCCACAGTCTAGTATGACGCAGCAGATCAGGAAACTACATGTAACCGTTAGAATACCAGTCATGCACACTTTAGGGCTCATTTGCACAGCATGTGAGGAATGTGCAGCTAAGAGCTTGCAAGTCTGGTGATTAACGCCTGGCTCTGTTTTAATCGTCACGAAAATGGATTACTTCAAAATAATCCCATTTATGGGATCATAAATATCTTGACTCTGGACTTATTTGCTTTAGAGCCTTCACATGTTTGTGGCAAGCTAATGTTATTTCACATCTGGAATTACTTTTAATTTGAGGTGCGCATGTAGGCATGGGCGCACATACACACATATGTTGATATTCCCCGACAGAAGTTACTGTTTTAGCATTTGAATGGGAAAAATGGGGTCTTAATAAGAGCTTTTATAAATAAAAAGTGCAAATAAATGGAATGAGCAACAGTGTGCGCCTGAGCCTAAACCCTCGGCTTAGAATCAGAGTTGACCTTACAGTCCTCCGTCACATTTAATTACCTCTATGACTCAGCGAGCTGGACAGCCAGCCAGTCAGCTCGCCCGCCCGCCTTCCTTCCTGGTCCAACCTGGAGCCGCAGCAGAACAGAGCAGACTTAGAGACCAAAGCTTTGACATTTTGAGAGATAGCAGCAGCACGGCAGTCTGGGGTTTTCACCAACTGTCTTTCTTGGCCCCAAATTGTGGGGCCTGTAATATTCAGCACATTTCCTACACGGCTAATATCTTCTGGACAGTATCTGAGCCAGTAAAAATACTCTCATTTCCAGGCCTTGAGGCTGCTTTGCTTCCAGGTCTCTCTGACAATTTATGGAAAAAAATCAGTAAAGGACGGAGGGGAAAAGAGAAGTCTCAATTCTCGTACAGGATGATGTTATTTGACTGCTATAAGGAAAACCAGTAGTTTACGGCATTTTGTGTAATAAATCATGAAATACAAAAGGGAGAAGTGACTGCTTTTGAATATGTTTGTACCATGTATGCACAAAATGTAAAGAGAGGAATGAAATTAAGCAAAAAGCAATCAATTAACAATCAAACATAGAATTATGTTTAAATGATGTAAGGCCATTGCGAACTCTAGCTCTAACTGAGGTGTCAATTTGCTAAGTACAGACTCTATTACAGGGATTTATACACTTCATGCATATGCAGTGTTCATTCCACACAATTAGAGTTATAACTGTAGGCCATTGTCTGACAATAGGCTCTGCCAAGTCCAAGTGTTTCCAGATATAGATATGCATATGCCCATTTAAACACACACAAGTATTTAGATAAAATGAAACAATGTGTTGGCAATACAACTTCATTGGTTCTCATTGAAAGTTGTTTGCTGTTTCTAATCTATGGATTGAACCGATGTGAACTTGTCTCAGCCTGTTTCCCAGCTTGCAGCCCATCTTGGCTGTAGTTCAAACCGCTGTGGTTTGCATTCTTGTGGGAGATTTTGGACATGATGGTGGACAGTTTGAGTTGTAGCAACATTGTCTGTATATTTCCCTAAATCTACCGGTCATCAGAAAACACTTAGGCTGAATCTGTTCAGTTGTTTTTGGACACGCTTGGCCATCCCACATGAAAAGGGAACACTTTCCATGATCAATATCGGCGCGTCTGCCTGTCAGCGGAGCGATAATCAATTTGGTCTGCTGAAATACCAGTTTATGGAATCAAAGACATTTATGGGTGGTGTTCCTGTTCCGCGCCTCACTATGTTTTGACATTAGAGCACTGTTAAAGGAAACCAATCTCTTTGCCTGCCTCGGGTCAAGATGGATGTGTTGAGAGCAACAGTCCAGACCAGATTCCCAATGGTGGTTGAGCAACGGGGCCGTTCTGGGCTCCGCTCCCCTCTTCCTGCCCTTTTTCCTTCGCCTCATCCATCCCCTCCGCTTCCCCCACCCAGGGACTATTCCACCTCGAGCTGCTGGAAATCCCCCCGTCTGTTGAAAGGCATCCGTCACTGGCACTCAGCAGCCATTTCAGACAGACATGCGATTGGGCTCACAATGAATACAACAAGCATCTCAATCTTTCAGGGCGCTGTGCAATAACTACTGACTGGTTTAGGGGAAGGACAACTTTGACAGGAAAAATGTTTTACTCCTTGATGTTTCGGGGCAGGTAAGCATGCATTAGGGACAATATGTCAGAGGTTGAGCAGGCAAACAGTACAGGATCATGTTTGCCAATCTTGACATACTGGACAAGGAATAAGCAGCATGTTTTCTATCCAAATAACCATCATGTGTATCCACAGAACAACTGTATTGTTTCAGGGACAATGGACACTTTATTGAAATGCAGCAGTGAAGTAATTTGTACAGCTTTGGCCAAAGACAAATTAGACTGTGTTACATTTGCTGCCAAATAAGTGGCAATGAATCTTTTTCACATTTTTTAATGATAATAAACCAAGCTAATGGTGGAGCAGGGAACATTTAAAATAATTACAACATTGCACCAAACAGTGCCAGTTTTGCTCAAAAGAAAAAGTTGGTTTTCTGTGTAAATGATTCAAATCTGGAGCTGGCGTTGCATCTAAATATACGACCACATTATATAATGTTATCTAAAATCCATTTTCCTTCTCTTTTATTAGGTGCAGTGTTATATGGCTCCAGATTCCTCTCTCCAGCCTCCAGCCTCGGGTTTATGACTCAAGCTTTGGTACCCCAGAGTTGTGTTTTGCCTCCGCATCTATCCCCATTTCACTTTTTAGCACCCCTTGTCAGAAAGAGGATATGTCATTTCCCTCTGTAAATCTGACTGGAACATTAGCTTCCCCTGGAACACATGTTTTACCTTTTACGGACCTGATGAAGGTTATAGCCTCTCAGTCATCGTAATATCGCACTCTGACATTCAAGCGCACACAGAATGCAATCCCACATACACTGGGTGCACACACTCAGACATGTACACACACTCTTAAGGTGCACAACAACCCTCTGCTCATGAGAGTGATATCATGTGACAGTGCTACAGGCCTTAGACGGCGCCCCATAGTGAAACTGTGAAATGTTATTATTTAGTTCCTTGCCAGTGGTCTGTGACGCTCTTGAAGGACGGCAGGGCAAACAGAGGAGGGGCTTTGGGTTAAAAACACAGTGATAAACACTGCAAAGCTCCAGCTTTACACTGAGTCCAACTTAATTCAGCTGTTGCTCTTTATGTTTTTACCTATAAACCAGATCTCCATGCTTTTATTCCTCTGATTTTAAACTATGCACTTAGTCAGGTCTGATTACTATCCGACGAGTTTCTTTTAAGCTTCAAAATAATATAATTATCATGTTTTTGTTTTTATTCAAGCTCACAGTCACATTATCATTTTCCCAGCGACCTCTGTGGTAATTGCTGGAATAATTTCCCATTAGCCACAAGTGTTTGCTCGAGTTCAGTGGCCTTGACTAACTGTATCTCAAGGTGGAATTTCAGTTTAAGGACAGACTCTGGATGGATAATGTCTGCGGGAGAGCACACTGACACAATTACTTTAACCATTAAGGTTGGTATAGGCTTACACTAGAACAGTGATTAAATTAATGCTCACAAAGAGGAGGGGCCGATTGCCCAACAGCCAATTACACCAGCCCTGAACCACTGGGCCGCATTATCTAATGAGCACTTACTCACACACATTACACAACAAAGGAGACACATGTGCTTAAAGAGCCTTAAACTCCCCCCTGCTGTTACAGTTTGTGTGAAAATGTGAGACTTTCTATAACTTTCCCCCTCACAAGCATGATTGCTTCCTGTGGTGTGCTTGGAGCAACTTCCCTGTACCGTTCAACCTCTTTAACACACTGCATGCAGGGGGATGACTAATTGATAAAATATGGTATTCATTAACCTAATGGGACTGTTTTGAACTGCACACATGATATGTTAAGGAGAAATTGGCTTCACCTGTGGCCTTTCTGCACACAGGCTCACAGCTCAGGGTTCACCATAATGGAAACAGGGCGCTAGTTACAGGAGACACTTTAAGTGCACAATTTAAAGGTCGGTAACAGGATCCAGTACCAGGAAATACTCAGTGCTCTTCAGAAGAGCACAGGGGATTGCAGTTTTGAAAAATTCCTATAACTTTTTACATAAACATCAGCAAAACTCCCTGTTTTCCCCTGTCGATTTATTTGGATGGGTTTGTTTTTCAAGAGATTAGATTTCTTTGAGTACTATTTTGACATTCAATTTAAACAATCAGATTATAGAGAATGGAATTTTATTTTTTCTTTATTTTATGCTGCTATTTGTCTATTTAAATAATTAACATTAGAACGAAGAGACCACTGTTAACATATGTTTGCCTCTGCTTCTATTTATAAGTTTGTGTTTCTATACAACATTTTCCCCAAATTCTCCCAAAAACATCAACATAAAATATTTTCATTTAGCCATTTTATTTGTGGAAAGTGACTTGAATGGAATAACCTGATTTTTAATCACAGCTTTCATGTGTCTTGTCATTCTCTCCAACAGTTTTTCAGATCATTATTGGTGCAAAAGGTCAAGTTGAAGCTTGATCGTATACAAATATTTTACTCTGACTTTACCTGCCGAGTTTTGCTGCCTGCAGTCTATTTTTTTTCTGGAGCTGTACATGTCAGTTTCTCTGTCTGTGTTTATGTGCAATACATTTGAACACTCACACATTTCCATAATTAGAGATTTTAAGTTAATATGAAGCTCTGCTGTTTGACTTTACTCTTCTGTATTAGCGCTGAGCACAGTTAGCAGGCATTGTCTCTAGTTATAGTTGGCAGGACAGACAATGCGTGATCACTGAGCTCCTCTCCCTGTTACCATTACCTGGCTCAGGGTCCTGCAGCTGTGGACACAAACCTTGCCAAAACGCAAGTGTTAAGGAAAAAAAGGAAAAGTGAGAGTATGAAAAATACAAAGAAATCAATGCACTATTTTACTGTGACAGTGGTATCCAATTGCCGTAGTCTTTTGAGAAAAGGCTTCTGGGAGCATTCGATTTTTATCATGGTAGTGTGGCTGTTTCAAGGTTTTTTCCAGAACGGAGTAAAATCAGAAATGAATTGGCTAAACTCAATTTGAAAGTTATATCATCCTTCATATTGAGTCATACAGAAAGTATCAGGCTTTCAGGAAGAGCACAATCAGCAGCATGTTTTTTTTTTCTCCAGTTGCTACTGGGTCTGTTAATTAATGTTTATGCAAGCCAAGTGATGGAAGTGCAATTCCACCACACCCATGCTAATCCAACTCACACAGCGTCTGATTTATTTCACGCAGCGCCTCTCATAGATGTGTGATGAATGGAGTTAATTTATTTCTAATCTCTTACAGATCGAGCCGGGGAGGAATAATGAAAAGTGATCATACAAACTAGTCCAGCGGACCACATCAGTTAACACCGAGGTCGTCAGCTTTTGTCTCCATGACTAATGTGTACCACCTCGTTTGATTTGCTCCCCTGTGAGCATAAAAAAAAAAAGTTAGAAATAAGCCCTTCTATGATCAATTTTAAGATTTGGAGAAATTCTGTCAAAGAAAGGCTGATAAGGGGTGGAAAAAAATCTGTGATCAATCATGTGCAACTGCAGCGATGATAACTTATCTGTGTCATTGTGGTATTAGGAATCAGGATGTGAAACACCAAATATTCTGTGATTGAAGTATGTCAGGGCGAATGTGTCAGTGCCCAGAGTAATGTGGGTGTAGTTATCTTTTGCCCTACAGCACAATTAATGATTTTCCAACCACATGACAGGGATTATACATCAGACAGCCGACAAACCACGATAACCGCCTTATCTCACACAGACCATACAGTAAATGCATTGTCAATAAATCCTATTGGCATATTTCCATTGATCAGCTGAAGACACAATATCCCAACAACAGAAAAGTGTCTGGGGGAAGGGGGGAAAAAATCCATAAATTTTGCTCCACAAGCTGCAGAATCAAGAAAATAAGAAGTTCCAACTCATAAATGAGGACATCTACTGAGAGAGAGAGAGAAAAAACATCCAAAAGTAAGTCTTTTCCCCTGCTTGGTGGTGCTCTCATTCTGTGGTGATGTATTCAGCACAGTGATGTGATTGCAAAATCCCATCTCGTTCTTCCCGACCCTATAAAAAGCGAATAAGGTGGTGGTAATACTGATGTGTGTGACTGTGTGGCCCTGAGCGCACAGCCAGGTGAATGTCCTAGAAAAGCCATCCAGCTCTGAACTGGGGATTGTGTGGCCTCTTTCCGAGAAGGGGGAGAGGAAACATGCATTTTTTTTGTGTGTTTAATTCCAGACATATTTTTCTTTCGGTTTAAAAAACAATGGATGAACCATAGCATCATGACGTATGGAGAAAGGTGTTAAAGGGCCCATATTATGCTTTTTCTGGTTTTATATGCCCTTTAGTGTGTTTTCCATGTATCCTGTTAATGTTTAGGCACATCTATTTGCAAAAATTAAAATACGCGGCTTCTCCTACCTCCTCCTGTTAGCTGCAGTAACGTTCGGTTCTAGCCCCCCTCAATAAAAATTTGTCAGTGTGACGTCTTGTCAGTGTGATATCACTGATCTAAGCCCATTGGCTCGTTGTGACAAGCCCAGCAGCTCATGTTGTTTGCCTGTTAACTTCTTTAGCACGCCCCCGATATGCCGTCGCCTGCGGTAGCACAGTAGTGCTAAGGTGCTAATGTTTTTGCTCCCTGGCCCTCGGAGCCAGAGTGGCTGAGCGACTGACCAATTACGGCAGAGCCGACAGACCGACCAATCAGATCAGACTTGGTACACGTGGGGACTCTGAACATGGGCACTTCAGAGCCTTAGAGAGAGAGTCAGAAGCGAGCTGGTGCATGCAGCGGCAGTACATGAAAACAGACACTTCTTTCAAACTTTAGCTATTGTGAACATACTTTAGTAGGTACATAGATTAAATATATGAACCCCAAAAAGGGCATAATATGAGCTCTTTAAATGTTACTGTCGAGATACTGTCGAGATACTTTTTGAGAAAGACCATCTTTATTTTACACGTTGACACCCTTTTCTTTGTTTGGTATTCATTGGATTTGAACATGATAACACTGGGAGTGAATCCACAACAACAACAAAAGAATCTCGCTGCGACCTTGAGATGAGCTACTGGCATTGAGCAGAGCAAAGCGAAGCAGGGCCACATGAGATCTTTACAATTACAGAAAAAGAAAACATGAAATGTCCAGAAAACAGAGAGAGAGAGAGAGAGAGAGCGAGGGTTCAATTGTGAATGCATTTTGTGTTTGTGTTCATGTTTGTGTGACTTGCTTGAGTAGTGGGCTAGAAGCCTGTTGAGGGGCTTGAGTGGTATGCCCTTGAAAAAAAAAAAAAAAAACTTTAATTAGCGGTATGTAGCAGGGCTTTAGGAGAAGCAGCCTGAAAGCAGTTGAAGTGGTTCCGAGCGAGCAGAGGAAATCAAAGACATATTTTTTTAAACAGCAGGAGGCCGTATATGGTTTTAATGCCAGGGACTAGTTTTTTCAGTGGGCGGGAGAGCCGTGTCACGCTCGGAGTAAAGCTTGATACAGGCTCTGAAAGCTTTTTACGACGATATGGAAAGTAGGGCTCCATCGTATGAGTGTGTTCTAATAGGACCCACATTACTACCATGGCAACTGAGAGCAAATATAAAGTCACAGAACAATACAGGGGGAATTTAATTGAGATCAGTGAAAGGAGGGGGGGGGAGAGAGAGAGAGTTCCCTGGATGAAGTATATCATCTGAAGTAAAAGACTAGTCTGTGGTCTGCAGAGGGAGAGAGTTCTCCCCCAAAGGAGCTTATTATCCACATATAGACACATCACTTTTCCCTCTGAATGACATTGAAGATTGGGGGAAGCTACAGTAGATCTCACACACACACACACACACACACATATACATACATGAGCGCTGCTTTAAAGCAGAGGTACCACAGAGAGTTTCCACCATGTTTGACCAGCCTGCTAATCTAAGATGATGAAGTGTCGATGGCTCACTGCGGTGGGAGTGTATGTCTGTAATTCAGGGTGCATTTTCTTCATACTGGATGTGTGTGAGAGTTTCTAAATCTGTTTGAGTCTTTCTTCCTTCTTCCCCCCTCACTGTAAAGTAATTGCTGTAAAGAGAAGGTTGGTTTTGGGGTGTTTTCCTTCTTTCTTTGTTGTAGATTCGGTGACAGGGTTTGACCTCAGTCAGCTTCCGTTGGAATGTTTGGTCAACAGTTTTATTGCATCTACGGGAAAGTCTGTCTGTCTGGATGGATGACCTTAAATACAACCTCTGGTACGAGGGATCAACAGGTACTTTCCCTCTGACTGCTTCACTGCGCCACAGAAGATTTGTTTGCAGAGAGAAAAATAAAAATCTTGTTCTGTTAGAAGGCTAATTTTAAGTGGATGTAGTTCATTACACACTCAGGTCAATGTTAAATTCACTCTGTTGTTATGACAAAGAAAAATTATTCTGAGGTTTAGTAACAGACTGGCAGAACAGATATTAGTCATTTCATTTTAGTATTTGCCTCAGACTCACACAGTTTGATAGTGCATGTAGGAAGAACTCCCTACTGTCAGATCTTCCTACATGCACTGTCAAACCCATGCAGATCATCCAAAACACAGCAGCACGACTGGTCTTCAACCTACCCAAAAGACCACATGTCACTCCATTGTTCATCTCAACTCCTCGGCTCTCAGTTACTGCTCACATCAAATTTAAAACTCTGCAGCTGGCTTAGAAACCAGCGACAAAAACGGCTCCTCCTTACCTAAAATCTCTCTACACTCCCTCCCGCCCACCAGTCTCTAACCAGACTCAGTGGTGGAACGAACTACCAAACTCCATTCAATCTGCAGAGTCCCTTTGCACCTTTAAGGAAAAGCTAAAGACCCAGCTCTTTCATAAACACCTACACACTTAATGATATCGATGATGATGATTTTTGTTTGATAATGATGATGATGATGATCTTTAGGATGGTTTTGATGCTGATTAGAATTCTCAAGAGATGTGTTGATGTTGTATTTTTTCTCTATGCACTGCCTGTCAGTACCTGTGTGTCCAATCGGACTTAAAGCTGTTTGTTTGCACTGACTGGCGTTGTTTCGTCCTTTCTACATCACTTTGGATAAAAGTTTCTGCTAAATGAGTTGTCTTAGCAAAAACAGAAACTATCAGTCCAATTACAATGATCAATAGTTGTATTGTGACAAAACGACATTGCTGAATCCCAATAATGCTACAACAAGCAGTTATCCTGAACTTTCTTTTCTAGAATGAGCTTTTGAAAGATCATAGTTTTTAAACACCAAACTAGGTACATTACCAACAAGAGACAATACCTCTCTGTGAATAACAACTTTGCTTAAGTCTACAAATCGTCCACACTCATATGAACTTTGACTATGTTGACCCCTTAACATTAAAACACATTTAGCAGATGTGTGTATGTGTGTGTGTGTGTACAGACTGCTCCTCCTCCTGTGCCTGTTGTTAAAGGGGAGTGTGCGTTTAGGGACTGTATGATTAGTTTTTAAGGCTGAACACAGCTGTATAACAGAGTTGGTTTGGCTAAGATTACAGCTACAGAGTCGGCTGCAGGATACCGTGACGAACGAGCTTCTGATTGTTGTCGCTCTCAACCACCTGAAAGTATCTGCATGATAAAAACAGACACAGTGAGAGTGAGAGGAGACAAGACAAAGCACCATTTGATTCAAAGTGTATGAAGTATACATACAGTACACGCTGTGATATCATCCCCTTTACAACCAGCTGCTGTGTGAAAAACATTTTTGTGCAGTGGCTCTCCATTGCGCCTATATGCACTACTTAAACACTGCCTTCCCAAATCTCTGCACAGGGATTTAGGGACAGTGAATTTATTTGACACAATGCAGATACATTTTTCATGGCTAAGCAGATCATACGCGACCCAAACTGTGGGTGTGAGCCCAACAGATCACAGATCGACTGATCTTTTTTAGCACAAGTGGAAACAGATATTCAGACACGCCATCTTGGTTGTTTTGAGAGATTTGCCGGTTATAAAGACTCTGAGCATCTTACTTCAGAAAAAACCTGACAATGACCGGTAGCCTAGTTATTATCTTTCCCTATACTCACCTGGATTTTCTAAAGCTAGATGTTCTAAAACAATGTGTCACAGGTTTTCATATGACCAAGCAAATGATCTAAGTTTCCAACCCCCATTAGCAACATAGTTTTCTCAGTTTGCTGTGAATCAAGGGAGGAAACAATAAGATAGAAGACGTAAAAGACGTTCATGCTTTTATGACCCCAAACGAGTGCACATAAATTACATAAATAATGGCTTTTGGCTCTTGCTTTTGGGGGGGTGGGAGGTCATGTTGGGGGTTGGTGGGTCAAATGAATGGTTGGGGAAACAGTGAAAGAAGACAGCTAGAGTAGCTATAAAGCTGCCTTTGGATTGTGATTATCATGTTTTAGGCTCCAAGGTGGCTAAATGATTTCCACAATTGCCTCACATGTGACCATCCTGTGTCTGAATCTCATGTTGTCATTTATATGTTCTCCTTAGTCTTCACATGGGTTTCCTCCAGGTGCTGGCATGCCGATCTGTTCCCGATGTTTCCCAGCCTTTTTGCCCAGCGCTTGCTGGATCGGCTCCATGACACCTGTGAACCTCGAAGCGGCTGTAGAGAATGAATGGTTGAACAATCATTTTGTCTGCACACCACTGATTAACAAGCCCTGTTTTGTGAATACATTAAGATAATACGTTATTTGCTTTTTGCTGTTCTTAGAGACCTTCATCTCCTTTTCTGCGCGTGTGTCTCCGGGTCTGTTCTGTTTAGTGAGACCATCAATCTCCATCAAGAGACTCTCTCCACTTGCTTTATTGGAAATGCTGCATGCTTAATGGGCATTATTTGAAGACTAAAGGGTTACATCACTCTAAGTGGCTAAGATAGAAACAAATTAAGTGAAAACACTATTATCTGGAGGAAGGGATTAAAATTCTTATAGGCTGTTAGGCCCGAAATAAAGCAGGAATAAAAAGCACACATTATGTGATTTTATTTCTTTCTGTAGTAATGGTGCACATAAACTGATTATTTCTGTGTAATCCTTACAGGATTAGAGCTCTTTTAAGACTTGACTGTTTGTGATTATACCCCACGCAGTCAGCTCCGCCTGCCTCAGCCCTGAACATGTGTTTAAACACTTCGTTTGAGACTTTCCATGCTCGCTTCGGCTTCCAAGATGAACTACGATTTCTGGCTTTTTGTGTCCCCCTAATAAAAAAATCACAGTAGTCCATTTATTTCAAATGCTGGTGTGTGTGTGATATGTGCCGCAGCACTGTGGTGGGGGTACAGAATGTTTTTCCTTTTCTCTTATAGAGTCTGACACAATATTTTAAATCTTATTCTTGGCAAATTCCTTTCAAATTTCTTTGCAAATGCGAACTCGTGCACAGATACAACATTTCATTCCTTGTGCCCACGTTCCCCACATTACCATGTTCATGTTCATTGATTTGTCCATTTTAAAAGATGACTGTCATATAATATAATCAAAGGCGTGTAATAAAAACAGCGCAGTGATGTAAGTCTGATCGATATTGTCGAGACAGTGGGGTCAGAGACGACTCTTAAACTAAACCGCTTTAATGGTGTTTTGGGAGAAATAACATCGAAGGGCCCTTTGCCTTTGACATGTGCGTATTATTCATTGTAATTACACTAACATATCAATTTCATCCAATGACTAAAACAGAATAAGGAATGTAGTTGTAGTTAGGGGTTTGTTCAGCATCATTATACCACCAAGGTTTAAATGTGATGTATGGATTCTCAATCTCCAAGTCGAAGGTAACGAGATGTCTGCTATTTATCCAACAATTAAAGGGACACTACGCACATACTTTCAATTTTGTCACATCTGAGGTAACTAACAGGGTAGATTCATAACGCTCAGGCTGGAGTTAAATAAGGGAAAAATCAATGCGACTATTATAATTCAGGGAATGAGTATTATTTACAGGAAGAGTCAACTATAAGTCATCCACCCTCATGGACCCGAGCCAGATGATATCACTGAGAGCCTTGTTGACGTCAAGCACGGGCTTCAGCAATATAGAAGCAGAATAAGTAGCATGAATTGTCAGAGTTCATTTGTATAGTGTGTTTGTGTTTGCATTATGCAAACTAGAGGAGCACTAGAAGAGCCAAGACTTCTGCCAAGGCCATTAGTCCAATCTACTGTGATATGCAAATCTGAAAATGCAAACAGTGTATATATGCCGGGTGTATTTCCAAAAGAATCCCGTCTAAGCTTCGATATCCTCGTTGAAGCCGCATCATCACAGCTGTGCATTCATGTACTTTTAAAAGGTGACAATTCATGCCAATACAGATGTTCACAACAGCTTTACCGATATGAGCATTTTTTTCTTTCCTTCCCACGTAATTATGCTGGTCTGTTTTTTAATGAGCTATGAGATTTGATGTAATGAAATAGTTGTATTCCTTTCTTTTGAATATAACTACGACATGTCCTACAAACTGCATGTCTGATCTTTCCCAGAGACCTTACACCTAAAAGAAAAAAACATAGTTGGTCTGAATAAGCAGTGAAGTATACTAGCTCGCCAGCAGTGAATTAATGTGACACATCATATACACATCAGCTTCTGACATTAGTTTATTACTATCCTTCTTCCTGCATTTTATCCCGTCTACTTCTATCCCATTTTTCAAGCCCGTAGCAGTTTGGGCAGACTGCTGTTCATCATGAGTCTGATTTTGCCCAACTTAAAAAGTTTTTTCTTGCCACTGTAACTTTGGTGTGGCTAAGTGCTGTGCTCATGCTGGATTAACGTTGGGTCTTTGTAACATAGCAATGAGTAAGGTCTCTCATCTGTTTTTTGTAAAGTGTCTTGAGATAACATTTGTTATGAATTGGTGCTATACAAATAAAGTTTGACTGAGTGATTAGTGCATGCACCTGATTTGGCGAAAGGCTCATGTCTGTCAACAAGGCTGACATTTGCTGTTAACGTCCCTATGTTGTATTATTCAACATACATTTCTGGAAAAAGGAAAATACTTTATTTTCATCTCAGTATGGAAAAATATCTACTACCTTGACTGAAACTACATCAGTGAACAGCACTGAAAATATGACCTTCTCAGCAAAATGAAATCCAACCTCACCTTAAAATATGAGAGAAACCCAGGGAAACAGTTGTGGTTGTTTTGGCAGATTTGATCATATCGTAAAATGCCTGTTTTTCCCACCCTTAATAGACATGATGCTAAACAAACTTTAACAATGATAAAAAATAAAATGAAAACATTTTTTCAGATCATCTTTAATGTCTTGCCTCCTTCGGTAGCTAAGCTGCACACGCTGAGTCAGTGTAATCACAGCAATGTTTTGTGTAGCATCCCTGCGCTAACCTCAGCACGGAGCCTGGTCGACATGATGTCATGATGTTTAGTCCCTCACATAATCCACAGAACACAGGGCTCAGCACAACACACTGCTCATACAATGACAATAAGCTTGTTCAATTTCACTGAACATGGAGGGTCACACTGACTCAATTTAACTGCAGAGCTGTGTTGCTGGGCTTGTGAGGGGGCAGAGACATGGAAACAGGATTGCTGGATATCTGGTTTCAACAATACATAAACATAGATACATATGAGTTATATAGATTATTGTTGGGAACAGTGCTAGACTTTGGCACCTACAGGTTGGTTAATACTCTTATCATATGTTACAACTATTTGATTTAATTTAGGCCAGAATGTTAAAGTAGAAAAAAAGTCATTAAAACACAGCTACACAGTAGTCTGCACAGAAGATTTCCAGTCATATAAATTCTGTTATAAATGCCTCGGGGCAGAAAGGAAAGAGAAAAAGTTGTATTTCTTGCAGGTTATTCATTCCTCTGTCCTTCATCCTTAATTATACCCCATCAAGTTATTTTACAGGTTCATCATTGCCTAAGAAATTTCCTGGAAAGCATTAGGTAAGTTGGAACTAATTATGTGTAAAAAAAAAAATGGAGCCAATCTTTAACTGGTACACTTCCACTTAATTAAATCCAGTTAATTGCTAGTGTAACCTGGAGAGTGTATTAATCAGAGCTCAGCAGGTCAGCTAAATATATGAAAATGTGAAATTTGTCCACAGGGAAACTTGCAATTCATCATGAATATGTAAAGAGTGAAGTTCCTGTTCATAAACAAGTAGTTAGGTATTTCTATGAAACAGTTGTCACTATTTCAATTATTATCAAGTTAAATCGTTTGTGTTAGAGAGAGGCTAATCAAATGAAAAGGAAATCATGAACTATATATGTAAGAGTAAAATGCAGGGTTACCCACTGCTTAATCCTAACATGTTACCTTGATTGGCTCTTGAAGAGAACTGTAATTACAGGGGAAAACAACTACTACCCGATGTTAGCAATTGTTTGACACTCAAAATTGGCAAGGATATCTATTAAGAGCACTCCGTCCATATATCCATTATCTATACTGCTTTTCCCATTAGGGGTCATGGGGGGCTGGAGTCAAATTCCAGCTCTCATTAGGCAAGGGTACACCCTGGACTGTCGGCCAGTCAATCACAGGGTTGACATATAGAGACAGATAACCAGCCACACTCACATTCACATCTTTGGGCAATTTTAATTGGTGCATTCAGGAATGGGTGGGATCCAAACCAGGAACTTCTGTCTCTGTGAGGCTCTAACACTAACCACTACACCACCGTGCAGCCCTTTTAAGAACACTGTATCAAAAAAAATTAGATAACAGTATCACTTGAGTCAGGAAAATGATATATTGTCTTCTGGATATTCTGTCCCACCACTAAATGCTGTTTGAATGTACTTTTTCTGTCCAGTTGCGAGCTTGTGCGTTCAGTCTTTGGAATTTATCTTTGAAAAACCATGCCTCTGATCTTCATATACTGTTCTACACCCTCAGATCCCTTCATGTGTTTGTGGTTTTAGCTTCACATTAACCACAGTTCACCATGCTTTAATCTGGAATTAGCAGCTAAGCCCACCTAAGTGCCCCCAACCCCACCTGCTTTAAGCACATCACACTGTACACCTTCTCTCTGTCATCATCCACCAACCCACCAAAACCCACAGCCATCCGCACACATTCCCCACAGGTCACTCAAAAGATAAAACACACACACAAGATGTCACACACACACACACACACACACACACACACACACACACACACACACACACACACACACACACACACACACACACACACACACTTCACTCAACAGCTACATTCCAGGTGGGTTACCTAATTTAATTTTCTGCGTGTAGTGCCATGGGTCTCCTCTGTCCTTGACCCTGCTGCTGCTGGTCATCACCCCCCCCTGCTAGGGGCCCCGCCTGGCTGCCTGGCATATTTATAACCTACTGCAGGAGAGCGACAACAACACTCACACAAAGTGCTACAAAAAGACAGACGCCAAATCTGACTGTCATCGTTCCATTTTTAATAATTACACCAAATCATCACATACAAGCAACGATAGCAGCTCTATTGACAGGCTAATGGAGGCAGAGTGCTGTAGGTTTAACAGCATCAAATGTGGCTTCAGCTGGGAATGATTGTACTGATGACACATCCAAACATCAGCTCTTCATGATTATGGTCACATCCAGGACTCAATAAAAGTGAAATACACGTGTAATAAAGTTACACATAATGTTTTAAACAATAGATTGTCAATATGTTAAGAGAAGTAGATTATTACACATTATCTCAAATCCTTCATCCTTTCTTCATGTTGAGGTGTCGGATGTCCTAGCGGTTATGTCTCGTGCCCCGTGTGCAGAGGTTTTCATCCTCACCGCAGCAGCCGTGGGTTCGGATCTGACCTCGACCCTTTGCTGCATGTCATCCAACACTCTGTCCTCCCAGCGTTTCCTGTCTCTCTTCAGTTGTCCTATCCAATAATGGCAAAAAATGGCACAAACAAAAACAAACAAAAATGCTGTTATTCAGTGGCGTCAGATGGAGTCTGGGTTACACAAGGTGTCTGCCTGGAAGGAGGTTTGTCATTGCCTGTGTTACAAAGTGATTATTGGTCAATTAATATTGGGTCTCTGTATATGATGTTACTAGGGGGCTGTCTAGATCTGCCCTTTATGTGAAGTGTAATGGGCTAAAAAAAAGACAGATCTTCAGTCAGATTTTAACCCAGAGCATCCAGGAGCAAAAGAAAGAGAGTAGTGTCTAAATTGGACAACCACATTGGCAACATGTTTGTGCAATTTAGGCAGTATGCAGGAGTTTGCCTACATTTTGGGGAAATTGAAAATGACAACCCTACTCTAATCACATTAGTCACCTCCTTACATGAAATGATTGAAGCTCACAAGTGTCTTTATGCAGCAGCAGCATTCTGAGTGTAAAAAACATATATAGAATCTATCATTTTTACTCTGTGAACCAGCCCAAGTAGCTCAGGTTTGGGAGCTCTTATTGACGTGAACATGTTACATCTACATTGTGAAACACTGACATGACTAATCCCCCTTCGTCCCCATCCTAAACTCCTGTATCTGACCATAAGGTGAGAGTCCTGACAGGTAGTGAAGTGCACAGCATTAGCTCACACAGTGTATGCAAAATCCCTGTCATATCTGCTGCCCACACACCAAGCTGGGCCTACTGCACCTGTCAGATAACATCTGTTCATCTGTGCTCAGTCTCTCTCTCTCTCTCTCTCTCTCTCTCTCGTCCCAGACTCTCTCTAAGCTATAAGTATACCTGCCTTAAAATTCCTCTCCAGAACTGAATGAAGTCTACAATTTTCACAGTTTTTTAAAACCATCATTCAAAACAATATCTGTCCTATGAGATATGAACATGAAAAAAAAAATACACGCCCTGTTTGCTTCCCCTTGTACGCACACTACCCGACATGAGTAGAGCTCTCAACAATCTAAATAATGCAGTGTGATGTGATATGATAATTGCTATGTTTCGACAACCTGCGTGGAGGTTTGCTGCAGCGTCCAGACGCATAATGCTGATAATTAAATCCCTACAACAGCAGGACATGACCCCATGAAAAACAACAGAGTCTAAACAGGTGTTTGAGCTGAAATTACTCCCCCATTCATTCTGTGCAGCTAATACAGCAATGAGATGATCAAACCAGTTGATTTCATCAGCCTTACCTTCCCAGTGAAGAAAAAAATTTAGAACATCTCATGAGGTAAAGGCAGGAATACATTTGGACTAAAATATTGCTTTATCCAATTTGTGCTTGATCTAACCTGATCTATCTTACACAACATTTTAAATGCAGGGCTAGAAGTTGGCAATACAACTCTCTCTCTCTCTCTCTCCCTCTCTCTCTCTCTCTCTCTCTCTCTCTATCGCTCTCTAACTCTCTCCACTAAGTTCTATCTGGAAATAAGTGTCTACAACATGTGACATTGTGAGGCTGTGGTTGGATCGTGACCCCACTTTGACTTCACAAAACTCTAGCTATAGACACCAAAAACACCTACAGCTTTTTGGTAACATGTAATTGTTTTCAATCAGGTAATAGTTTTTCTCCTGTGTTGTAAATAAACGTTCATTTTAGAGCATATTTAGGCTTCTTCGTGTTTATTATTGTTGACTGAGGAGGAAAGGCCGGGACGACATTTCTGCACATTGGATGACAGACAGATAAAGACTCTGCATGTTTCTTGTTTTGGCATTGGCCTGTGGTCAATATATTTTGATTTACTATTTTTTTTAATTGATCAATAAAGTTAAATTTCAGGTGACCACATTTGAATTCCATTTCAGTTCACACTCATATTGTTAATGGATTATTGAGCAATGTTATTGCACATCTCTTATTTTCCCCATATCGTACAAGCTTCTATAGTAGCCTGACAGTTACTGAATAAATATGTTGTTTTATGCTTTGTCATTTATTTTTGGCCCTTTTTGCTTTTATTAATGGAGGCAACGACAGGAAACAGGGGGAAGAGAGAGTGGGGTATACATTGAAGGTTCATGGTCTGGACTCAAACCTACGACCAGTAGCCTCTGTATACAGTGTACCAACTGAGCTATATAGGCGACCCATAAGTAAATATTTTTAAACAGACAGTCATTTTTTTTGTACTGATGTGTCATACATAAAGTCATACATACATACCACTTCTTTGTTGTATCTATTTATACAGTTATGACACCCAAAGCATGGTGTCATAGTAACTTCCCCAGGAAATCAGCCAGGACAACTGACGAAGGTCATATCTGACAGTTGACCTTGTGACCTCTGGCATTAAGAATTGACCTTTAAACGATGTACGGCAGCGGTTAGCAGCTCGACTTAAAGGTCTAATGTCAGTAAAGGATCATGTAAGGATCTGACTTCAGAAGACTTGCAGCGGTAGGTGCCTCTACAAACCCGTCAATGTCATAATTTACTATTTCAAGGAATTGTTGTTTCTTGCTGGTAAATCACACAAAGTATCCCTTTAACCTCCATTTTTTTAAAAGTTTGATCTGTATTTTTTACATAATCTTTCGTTCTTATCAATGTGCTATTCTACCGCAGCCTTTCTGACATTATAGCATTAAATAAAAATGAGAGTCGGATCTAAGAGAATTCATCACCAGTAATCCACACTCTGCATGCAAGTGTGTGTGCAGATGATAATATGCTGCTGCTGGTGTGTGTAGGTGTAGACGCGGCAGAGAGGCCAGCAGGGAGGAACAGAGAGAGAGGCGGAAGTAAGAAAGGTCATTTGCATGATCTTCTTCTAATATTGCCATGGCCTCGGGCTTTTTTACTAAGAATACTGAGCTGTGGGCAAACAGAGTTATTTCCAATCATATCTGTTCACTCTGCTGGCTCCAGATAAATAAATAAATTTCCACAGTGCATTAAAACAATCATATAAAGTAGAGCGCTGACAATTAGCTCTGCCTTTCTGCCTAATTAATGTTATTCAGTAACCCTTCAGTATAATGACATTTAATAAGATCCATGAAGAACATGACTCCCTATGCATAATTTGGACAGTATTAGCATAACAGAATCACTTCAAATCTCTCATAAGAGAAACACATTCCCTTCTTAGGGAGCTCTGCAGTTTTACAAAAGACCTGTAAGATGCTTATATAACAAGTAACATTTAAAGGAATAGCACATGTAAGGTATTGACCTTTGTTGAAATGAATCTTGGCTATTTCCAAGTTCATTTGTAAACACCAAGTTTACGTTTAAATAAAGATTCAATTAAATCAGACGAAATTAAATAACCAAACAAATGTGTATTTACCAAACTAGTCAAACTCTTTATTAACTCAAATATTAACTATATAAGGTGTGGAAGTCAATGGTCTGTAATGTGCATGAATGGAGTATGTGTGTGTAGGTGTTCAGAAATAAAAACATAGCGAAAGGTAAACTTAAGCTGCCTACTATACTAGTAGTACGCTCTGATTCGGCTAAAACGCAGTATGCAGTATGGGAACAAATGTGAGATCCACAGAATACCAAAACTACCCGGATGTTGTACTGATTCTGAAACAAATCTCCAGTATGCATCAGACCAGTCTCCCTCGGGTACTGTTTCCCACAATTCAAAGCGCCAGGTCAGAGATGGAAATGATGAACCATCATAATTGGTGAAATAATCACACTCAGACTAAACAACACAGAGATACGACTAATAGTTTGTTTTTCTCATCCAGCCGTTATCTGTACCGCTTTTCCTGTTAGGGGTCGCTGGGTGCTGGAGCCGATCCCAGCTGTCATTGGGCGAAAGGCGGGGTTACACCTTGGACTGCCAGTCAATCACAGGGCTAACATATAGAGACAGACAACCAGCCACAGTCACATTCAATACAATCGCAATGAAGTCAATGCAATGGAAACATTGCCTGATGACACTACTGGGTGCATAAAACTGCAGAACCAAAAGGATTCAAACATGACAAGTTCAGGATCCATCCAGAGTAGAATGACTTCACTTTCAATTTAGAGGATCTGTGAGTGTTGACATCTAGTTGTATTCATTTTTTTCTTGGTGACCTGTAACAGACTGAACCTTCAGTATTTACACCTGGATTAATGAAAAGCTGGAACACTAAGAGCTCCGCTCATCTGTTCTCAGACGTACTTCGCTTTCATTTGGAATACACTATTATGCTATCAAGACCAGGAGTGATAATCCACCTGAGGACACGTTTACAGAAATGGCAGCTTTAAAGAAATTTTGAATGAGTGCCATGAAATATAGCTGGAGAAGGAATTAAGAATCAGATTAAAGTTATGGCGAGCTTCATGAATAATGCAACAGGCGTTTATTTCCCAGGAAGTGAACTGTAAAAACACAGTCCTCTCGCCAAGTCCCCCCCCCCACCCCCACCCCCCTACATTTCATCCCCAGCGGTTATGAAAGATGGCTTTTTAAAGTAAACTAATTAAACCTGAAAAAGAAAATGAATTGTGACGATATTTCATCCCATCAACATCATAATGGCGCGAGTGCGGGACTATTTCTTGCCATCAAAAAATTAAAAGCATAAATCAAAGGCGGCGGAAAAAGGAGACTGGGTTTGAAAGTTATTGTTTGAACAATATGACAAAATCATTAGAATCAAATTTATGACCCTGAGGCTAAGACTTTTCTATGATGTAGTGTTGGCGTGATGGTGTAATATCCCTGTCATCGCTTTAGCCTCGTTCGTTCAATGGGCACTGGCAGGAAATACTCTCTATTTGATGGTACACTTACTCAGAGGGAAACGAGCTTTCTAAAGAGATGACCAAGGCTCCTTTTCCCCTCTGGCACAGCTGGTAAACGCTCAATTTCCACTTCAGAAGCCCAAAAATATTACTCATCCATTCTGTGAGAGATGAAGCAAATAGAAATAGAGGATACCATTCTGATTGTGGTATCTGGTTTCCACATGACAATAATTAAATTCTGTTTCTTAAAAATTCTGCTGCGGTTCAAATCCCAGCTTCTCTGTCTTTGATAACTGTTGGAAATAATGTAAGTACTCAACAAAGAAATACATATAAAATAGGGTTAGTCCATTGTTTAATAAATATACGTAGATATTTTAATGTAAACATGGCAACGAAATTCAACATTTTGTACGCTTAATTCATGAAAATTATTACTCAGTTGCATTGTTTCTTTATTAGGTAGCCATGTATCAAATTGGAAAATGTACATTGAGCAGATTGTTGTAGCAGAAAGAAACTCCAGGGTGAGACAAGAGTCATTGCACGGACACTAACAGTTGATAATTCACCATGTAAATTTAAATGGAGCTATTTGAACCTTGTTAAGCTAATGTCTTGTATTGTATCCAGATTTGTGTGTAGTTACCCACTTTTTCAAACCCGTGTTCTGTAGGTGTCATAGTGATACTGTTAGGTCGCTTTCATTTTTCCACCTCTTCCTGTGAATTCAGCTGTCACTTTGAACGAGGAAATCTTCATTTCCGCATGTGTGAATAGTTAATGTAACACATCAGACGTGGTGTGAAACACTGTGTGAAAACCTGCTGCTTTCAGAGCTCTGCATAGCATCCGACTGTCTGTCCAACACTGAAAACAATCCGTCCCACTGTACTTTGCATTCTGCTGCGATATAAAAACCTGTTTTTTTTTCCCTTTTTCTTGGAACTTAAAAAAATGATGACTACTATGTCAGACAAACATGCATTGTGCATAAGAATCATAAACATTTGATCCTCTGTATTCGTCGCCAGCTTCCACCACCGCCGCCATCTCTTTCAATCTCTGTCACATTTCCCCTGAAGTTGATAGTTTGTAGTGGCGTCACATCTTCCCATAATCCTCCTCTGGATTGGCTGCAGCCCCTCATCTCTCAGCACTGAAGGTCAGCATGTGAAAGGCATCGGTAAAAGAAAATGACCTGTGTGAAACTGCACGTCGCAGTAACCTCCACCTGAGCTGAAGGTAAACTAGCTGGGATTTATGGAACAAGGACAGAGAGCGAGAGAGATAATTGATTCATCCAACAGTCATCCAGATAAAATGTCTTATAACCTACTGCAGAATGTTTGCGTTACATCTTTGAAACCAAAGCATGAAAGGACATTTCTTTGTAGGATTTAGAGGCTGAGACATTGAAATGTGGCTGATTTATTTAGTTGGAAACAAAAAGGATCTTAGAGTTTCTGTTTTTCACTTAGAGGTACTGACTGTAAGCGTGACAAAAGAAAAAAAGAGGCATTTTATTTTGAAGGACATTCATCAATCACAGCTCAGAGAAAGATCTGTTGTTCCGGCTTCGACAGAGACAAGTGTTTCAAACGAATGTTTTGTGCTTTCCTGATAAATTGGCTGTAAACAATGTGCTGATGGCTTTGTTCAATTTGCCTCAACTTCCTCTCTCATTATTCCAATTCATCTTTTTGAAACGTGTTCTTGAAACCACGTCAAATCTGTCGTAAAGCACAAATCCTGACCTTGAATCCAATTCCTAACTTTCCAATTGCGCCGCTGTGACATTCCAGAGTGTGACTGAGACTCTACAATGGATTCAGCTTATCAGTTATTTCTGGCACAAGCAGCCCCCCCCCCCCCCCGAAAAAAACTCCTTCTCAATAAATATGGGGTTGACTAAGTTGATATGCCTCGGAGGCGTTTTAAATATTACCCCCCCCCCAAAAAAAAAAAATCTATGCATAAAGCGGGGCAACATAATTGGGTGGTTTATGACCTTTTCAAACCACTGGAGCGATTAACTGAAGACATCATTCGGAGCTGTCAATCAAACTGATTGTTCACATGGAAACAGAACACCATGCAGCCAATAAGGGAGCCAGCTGACTTGAGAATGATGCCTTCAAGAGCCCCTCAGTAAAGTGGCCTCTTCAGGACTGTCAGTTGTTATAGAGTGAAGCTTGTGTCCATATGGGCAGAACGGGTCATGGAATCGACTGAATGTGTGAATGTGTGAATCTGTGCACATTCATGTCGCCTTCTCAAGGGTGACGTGATCCTTCTCTTTTTCACTGCTGGTCACAGACCCTGACTTTGTTCGTATCTTAATAGCACATCTGGGACACATCTTGACATGAAGCTATCATTACCTCAGATCTAATGATCATGTGCAGTGATTTGTCTTTATTGGTCTTCATACTGTAGATACGCACACACACCTGCACCTCCGTGAGCCTTCCTTTGGTAGAACAACTTGACGCTAATTGGCTCATCACGTTGAGTGTGTTCATGCATAAAGCATTTCTTCTTCTGATGCTTGAAAAAGTACCAATTTTGATGGGATTGGAGAGGATTGCATCCTGGAAGAGATTTTGTGTCTTTGGCATCAAGCATGTTTTTATTCCAGCCTACGAAGCTTCACTGTGAGCTAGATGGAAAAAAAAAAGGCTTTAATACAGAAGAAATATTCACAGCACAGCTTCCCTCCAAAATCCAAAAGCTCTCTTTATTGTATGTATTCAATTTTCTTTACAATCCAGCTATTTATACATAAGTCCCAAATATAGAGCAGTGGTTTTATTCTGCGTAGTCAAATTTCACTGATCCTCATAACATCGCTCCGATTGGCTTATCAGGAGGCCTCTCACCCCCCCTTTGGTCCTCAGGGCTTGCTGGCACTCAGTCTAATTACCAGAGATAATGGAGGGTGAAGCTAAATGGCGCTGATGGGGTCCAGCAGAAGGTTATTAGGTGTCCTCATTAGTGCCCGACTGAAGTGAAAGGAGGTTTAAGGTCTTATTCTGATCCTGATGGATGGCGTTCCTCCGGGTTTGTCTTCAAAGGGTGAGAGTCGACAGCGTAGACAGATAGGAAAGACATAAAGAGTAGAGTGTGTGTGTGTGTGTGTGTGTGTGTGTGTGTGTGTGTGTGTGTGTGTGTGTGTGTGAGAGAGAGAGAGTGTGTGTGTGTGTGTGTGAGAGAGAGAGTGTGTGTGTGTGTGACTGTGTGAGAGAGAGTGTGTGTGTGTGTGTGTGACTGTGAGTGTGCATGTTGATAGAATCTAATTTGGCACAAGATCAGATATGATTTAAGCTAAGTGAGAGGACTATGTTCATTTGATGTATGTTAAGTGCTGTAAACATTCTTAATGCTTTGACAAATATAACAGTGTGCTTCTGATTATAAAACAAATACCTTTTACTTCAAGGTAGAAACGTTCTGATACTTTCTCTTTCTACCATTAAGGATTCTGATACCTAGGAATTACTAATGGAAAATTCCTACTATCCCTCTGATACTAGTTAGATCAATGACATGACATTGGTGGAAAGACAATGCTCATATTTTCCGAGCTGTGACTCATTTACACTCTCTATTAGCGCTGCATTGTTGTTTGTTGTTGTCATAAGAATGTTGCTGAGCTGAAACCTCCGGTTTGCTTGGGGAAGAACTGGGTGTGTAATCAGAACAGTGCATTTACTGGAATGCTTGTCAATAAGCCATTTGAATTGTAATAATTATATTTGTCCCAGAGGTTAAAACATGTTTCATCCAAGTGAACCCCCCCCTGTCCAACCCATCATCAAGTGGGGGAAGAGAAACCACCTTGCCCATTAGAGTACAATGCAAGGAGAGTCAACCGACTTTCCAAACCTAAGATCAGACTTTTTTTTGGTATAAAATGCTTCAAAGAAAGAAGAAACAAATCACAAACAGAGATCAGTCTTATCAATGGCTGCACTTGGTCAGAACACTAAGAGGTGGGGGGGGGGAGTGGTGTGCTGAAGAGACAGCTTAATTTAAGTTTGAGAGGCCGGCGCCTAAGTGCAACATCTACTGGACATCTTCTCTAATAGTTTAGTATTATGCCTTTCATATTTAGACTAATTCAGTATTTCGAATTCAATAAAAAAAAGGAAAAACTAGCATTTAACCACTTGACCACAGCAATTTTTAACAACATTAAGAATCCATGTAATATCGATAGCATTGGGATGCCGATGGCTGATTAGACTCTCTCAGTCTGATCTCCATATCTACTCACTATCCTATCTCTACAATAAAGGCACAAAAAGCACAAAAATAAAAATCTCAAAATAAGAAAATTAATTAAAAAGAATACCCATATCATGGATGATGTCTCTCAACTTGTCTGATATCTATGAAGCTGTTTTGTTGCTGTTACTGGTTTCAGTTTTGGAATAACATTCCTTCTAAATGGGTCAGAGAATAGAGAATGAACAACACAATGAATAAAGCAATGTATTTCCGTTTTATTGTATTACTCATAGTTGCTCAGACACGTGTATATACAAATACAGATACTTTTTTGTCAAATTTTTTGTCGTTGTTTATATATTGTAAAAGAGCAAGTTGGAAAGATTGCCCACCGATGGCAAAGTGGGAGCGGGGTTTCAAAGGTTCGGGGAAGAAGGACAGCGGGTGGAGTGGTGGAGGTTATACAAGCACAAGAAGAATGGGACAGGACAGGTGCACAAAATGAACAAGTGGCTCATCAGCGAGAGGAGGGAGCTGACGAAGAAGAGAGGCTTTGAGAACCTGGATCGATGGCAGGCTTTGCCCGGCTAACAATCCAGTTCAGGATTTAGAGCAGGGGGTTGCACTAATCCCTGAACTGTGCCCAGGACCCGCATCTACCACAGGGACGAGTGATTCAGGGTAGTTAAAAAGGGAGAGAAAGTGTAGGGCCCCTGTTGTAGTCTCTTCGACGCCAGCAGCCTTTCCGTGTAAAAGCACAATGGCAGGGAGCGTCTTGAACACAGACGTGGCTGCCGGGGCAGAGGCTGAAGGGCTAAGGCATGGGAAACACTCTTCGTTGCCAAAGAGGGTTGCCGCTTCCCATTCACTGCGGCAACGGCAAATGAGACACGCACACACTCAGACTTGAAATGTCTCACACATTTTTACACGCTGAAAAAAAAAAAACGTCCACACACTGATGTATACACCTCCTCTCTATTGAAAGAGCAGGAAGAATATGAACAGTCAGAAGAGACAAACTGGGACTACATGAGATGAATTCAGTGGGTGTGTACAGAAAGAGGCGTTCTTAGGAAGAGAAAAAAAAAATTGCTTCTGATCTACAAAATGTCTGACCCTCTACTGTAACTTCACAACAATGGTTTGTGTTATGTACATCATCTTCTGTCACTACACAGCTTTTATGACATCACTCAAATGGGGGATGCAAAAAACACACAACATGAAAGTGAAAATCTAACACTTCTTAAAAGGAACGAGAAAATAAGAGCAAAAGGAAAACTTTCTTTTTGAAACTTTTTTTTTTTTTTTTTTTTTTTTTAACATGTCATCAAGTTCATGCGCATGCCACATAATGAAGTCGGGCGAGATCCTTCCATTTAAAAAAAAAAAAAAAAAGCAAACAGTCCACAGGTGGCACATCTTTGAGCTGACCAACATGCTTTCAAACACTGAAGGCAAAAAAGTACAAAGAAGCCGTCTGTTAAGTCTCATCGAGTGTTTTCTTTTCCAAGGCAGGATCTTTCTGTGGAGATATGGTGACGGGTGGTGACGGGTTGGAAACATGTAACAGATGAGCCACTCGTTTGGCTAACGTCCAGTCTTCTGTACAATGGTTGTACAGCTCCCCCTCCGTATTAGCTCAAAGTGTCATTAGGCATTGAGGGTCAAAGCACACAATGCATTGTTTGAGGACAGTACACACTCCGCAAAACCCAGAGATAATACCGTGTTCGTTTTTTTTTTTTTTAGAAAAGACATAAGAACCAAATTAATACTTTAATATCAAACACTATTTACATCAAGAAGTTCTCCTAATAATAATAGTCATAATCATCATCATCATCATCATAACAGTAATAATAATTATACAGTTTTAACAATGATGTATCTCATTTTTTTCTTTTGTCCTCCAGAAAGGTACAAAACAGATACTAACCCTAACACTACATGTTTTGTGGTTGACTACCTCAGGATACACAGTATCCAGTTCATAAGATGATCCTCATTTCCCAAGTTAAGGTGTGTACAGAATAAACCATGGTAATAATAGCGATAATGGCAAATAGTAGTATTGGTAATTATAAGAGAGTACAAGTGAAGCTGGTTCCAGATAAAAGTCGAGTGTTAATCTGCTGACAAGCGTCCGTTTTGAATGTCAGGCGGTGCTCACTCCCTGTGGTGTTCTCCTGAAAATTAGTACCTCATTAAATGCTCTCGTCTCCTATTACCCCCCCGCCCATAGCTGAGCTGCTATCCGGCTGTAATAGCATTGTTTCTGTCGGGCTAAATTGAAAAAAAAAAAAATTGCAAAGACAGTCTTTCTGGAGGAGGAAGGGGGGGGGAGAAAAGAAACTATAAGAAAAAGAAAGGCAGCCACAAAAATGACAACAGCAAAAATAAAACAGTGCACGCCTTTAGAGACAGAATGACACTGAACAATGGGTTTATCGCAGGAGGGTGAGGTGTTGTTTTCCAGAAAGTGTGTGTTTTTTTTTCTGTTGTTTTGTTTTGTTAGGCACTCTTGTCTACCTTCGGCTACCACCCGTGTCTTTTCTATCTGCCGCCGAGTGTGTGCGTCTCTGCCTTTAATTCTCTCCGTCCCCTTCACTCACCGATTCTCTCAAACTGCAAGGTCATTGGTGCTTTAAACCCCCCCCCCCCCAATGGTTGAAATCGACACCCCCCCCTCCCTCCTCCCGAGACCCCCCAAGCCTTCTACCATCTATTTTTAATACCAGAAATAACTCCCCTTGCCACAACATGGGGTCCGCATGCCTGTCATTTTGAACCTCATTAAAGAGTCACTTAAACCAGTAACACTAGGAGCTGAAGGTGGACATGCGATTGCTCCTGTGCTCCTCTTTATTCTTCCTATCTGTCTGTCTCCCTAAAGCAATTGGGTCCCGATTTCTCGTCCAAAACACGGTCTCTGAAAGGACGTCAGCGTAGAGATAATATCTCGATCTGTCCGTACGTCTTTGAAAGAAACAAAACAAGTCCCTTCCGTTTTGGAAGAAGACACAAGAGGTTTCATTATGCTAACTCACCATGTGAGTCTGTGGGAGCTGAATATCATTATAACACAGTGAATTCATTTGCATGTAAGTGCTAACATAAAACTAGCCTGACTAAGTAGAGCTGTGCATTGCTTTATAAAGAGTAAATACAGAGTGTCTATTTTAACAGTATGTGTTTTAAAACTAACGAGAGCGATGCGTCAGCGCTGTAAACACTGCACTAACTCACTAAGCAATAAACTGCATGTGGAAAACAGCTAACTAATGTTTAATGAGCACGAGCCAAAGCTGTGGATGGGTTTAAGTGATGAAAAAGCAAGAAAGGTTTGGCACTATGTCTTTTTCTAAACATGACCTCTGTTTCTGAGGAGTTTCAGAGATATAAAAATACAAAGTTTTCAGTGTCTGCAATGTGAAGGACAATGTTTGGAGACACCATTAGCAAAGAAAAATAACTTAATGAGAGAAGGCAGCGTCCAATTTAAAAGGGAAAATCTTAAAATGTCACTTTAGCAGGGGAAGAATCTGTGGGATGCATAATGCTTAAAGGAGTGTTTAATATATCGACAAATTCTCAAATGGAACACAGAGAACGATTGCTGCCCGGCTCGGTAAACATTGCATAAAACGACCGTGACAGATGCCGTGAAATTGTGTGATCAACTTTCCAAAGCTATCGATTCTCCATCTTAATAATAGCAGTCCACAACGTTGTCGGCGGAGAAAGTTTCAATTTAGCTGTTTGTGAGTCAGAGTGAATCAAATGCTTTGCAGGGCGTTTTATTGAGCAGGCTGACACGGCAGAGGATGAGGAAAAATAGGGCTCGGGGGGGGTTTCATAAGGGGGTTGCACTCAACTCATTTACGCAACATGTAAGGGGCTTATGCATCAAAACACTCTCTTCAGAATTGAAGAGAAATAGGGCGGCATTCTAAAAACCAGGACAGGCTGAAGATTCAGGGGGGGCTAAGGTGCATGTCATGTTTGTATTTCTCAGTGCTCTGACCTCTGCTCATAACCATTTTCTTTTCTCTTAATACGTATTCAGCTTTCAGCTTTTTACGGAAACTTCCGAGCAAAATGTAGGCGCAGAAAACCTGCTCCATATGACCCAGCAGAACTTGATAAAAAAACGTGTTCTGAAAGGCTTCTTGAGAGGTCTCGGGAATATTAACTTGTGTATGTACAGTCTTATCTAACTTCTAAGGTCTTCACTTTCCTACTTTGTAATGCTGCTAACTGTCTAGAACTTTGTAATACAAACCCTACCGCTAATGACGGTTACTGTATTTGTCTCTGCAAGCATGTGTGTGCATGTTGCTATGTATGTGTGTAATGCATGTGTGGGTGAACATCAGTGCTGCAATGACACAAACAGAATGTAAAGGGATGTCACGGGAAATTAAGAATCACTAAGTGTCAAAAAAAAAAAAGGGAGGATTTGGCATCTTAGTTGAAGGTTAAAGAGGCGGAACTGTCTCTCCCACTCCCAACATCAACTTGTTTCACTCACAGACTGAGAAAGAACACTTAAATAGATTTCTGGGAATAAATCGAGGGTTCCTTGGGAAGCCTGCTCTGATGCCCAATCAAGCGAAAAAAACACGCTCCAACCACAAATCCCGCCCCCTTCCCTGCAGCCAGCCTCGGGCAGATTCAGGCCACGCTAGGTGTAAATGCCCTCCAGGACAGAGGGAGGCGCTATAAAGTGAAGAGTGCTGGTAGGCAGACCAGCAACAACACCAGGAGTGGACTTGTGTTCCGCTGGTGTGGCGCGGCGTTTGTTTCGTCGCTCCGGGAAGGCTCAGCCGGTTCGTGGCTGGTATCATCTAAAGGAGCAAAAAAAAAAGAAACAACCATGACTTTCAGTTTAAGGCACCAATTCTCACCAAATACACAGCGATGCAGTGAACACATTCTGGAGTGCTCATGTTTCTATGGAGACGTTCAGAGCAGGATTAAGACTGCATTGTGGCATTGATAAGAAAAGTGGAGGCATAAGTGCATTTTAAAAATATGTCTGGGGTCGCAGTTTAAAGTTTTAAAAGTGAAGTCTGAGTTGCCATATGAACTTCAGTTGCTACGTTATGCTTGAAATCACATGTTTAATTTAACTCCCCGTCGAGGAGACTCTTTAGTATCACTGGCAGTGGCATCAGTATCTGTGAGCAGCCATGTGCCCCAATGCACCATGAGAAAGTAGCTGACCTAACACAACAAAGGACGGATAGACAGAACAGAGGACTGGACAGTTATGTAACTATACAAGTGTGTGTTTGTGTGTGTGTGGATGTGTGTGTGTGTGTTAGGGAGATGTGGCAACAGTGGATGACGGATGGCTTTTTTAATTTCCCTCCTTTGGAGAGCGTAATAAAGGGAATGAGCCAAAAGACACATGCAAGGTGAGGTGGCAGCCATGAAAAATGCAGGCAGGATAAGAAGACAGGAGAATAGGCGGACAGAAAATCAGGCAAGAGGAGAGGCGAGTTGGTACTAAAGTCATTTTAGGATTGGGTCTCTTATCTGGCCTTGTGAATGTGTTTTTGTGTGCAGTAAATGATAAACTCTTATCGCCCAATGGAACTTATTTCTCTAATTTCATAATATAAAAGATTTCTTTTCTAATGAAAACATCCATAACAAATATATATATATATATATATATATATTATATATATATGTTCTGTTATTTTTACAGTCCATCTGGTGAGATGTAGCTGGGATTGAGACAGCTTCATGTGGGGGTGATGCTGTGGGGGAGTTTCACTCCGGTGACTGGGTGAGACACATGTATGAAGACATAACAATCTGTGTATTCTCAGCTCAGAAACCAATCAATGCTGCACAAGCAGAGCCAAACAGCGGCTCAGTGAGACGTGAAACAGAAAATTAAACTTGGGCAGATGTATTTTTCATGTGTTTACGTCCACATACTATTTAATTTAAAGTATTTATATATTTAAAATCATTGATTTTAATGCATTAGGGCAGGATTACTTTGTAAAAAATAAAAAACATGGCTAATGATATGGAGCACAACATAGAGTCAGATACTAGAGTGATACTAGTTTCTAAATCTGAGAATCAGCAACATTTTTGAACACATCACATGAACTTTAAGCAGACACATTCATGAATATGATATTCTGAAGTATATACACCAAATATACAGTGTATATACTGACACACATCAACATGCAGTAAAGTGTAAAATGCAATTAATCGGATGACGGACAGATCAGCCTCTACACAAACAGAATCAGGGTAAAGAATCACAGAAGAAGACACACATGTACAGATGTATGGAGGTCATACTGAAGAGAATCAAAAAAAGCAGGAAGCCATACTAACCTCTTGGTTCTAATGTATTTACTTTGTCGTTTACATCAAAAACGCGGTCATGTACGCCTATAGTTTTCACACAGCTGTCTATAACAGAAAATAGGGAGAATGAGAGATCATTAGAGGTATCTGCCAAATAGGTTAGTGACATTTGAAGCCCCGCCCTCACTTCTCAGCCCTGAAATTCAACATCCCAAGCAACAAAGTTCATGGCAACAGTCAGATGAGGTATGCAGTGTTTCATTTGATGTGAGCATCCATCATTGTATCATGTTTTTCCAGAAAACATTTTCCTTAAGGAGGTGGTGATACATAAAAAGGGGGAATGTTGGACGGCGAGCACAAAGGTAATAGAGGAGGAAGAGAGGTAGACATAAACTGTTTTGATTTTCAATCAAACTGTGTACTTCAATAAGCTCCATTACTAAAGCCTCGTGTTTGCATGCAAACACTCACTTGATGGTCGGACGAAAACTTTGAGCTTCAGGCATGTTCTCCTCCCGTTCTCAGCGATGGTGGAGGCTGAAAACAATCACAAAAGGGAAAGATGGTGTTAATATAATACTACAACATTTACATCATGGGCACCAAACAATGAAAAATGTTTTCCAAATATGTTTTTCTTTCATATTAAGGCTTGTTTAAAGAGGTTTTTAATGATGAATACACTTAATTCCCCGTAGATCATGGCTAAAACAGAGGAGTTTTTGGAAAAACAACTACTTTAGAAAAGTTAATGCTGATTCTTAAGTGGATTTTGTCGGGTTAGTCATGGTTTTTGTAAAATTATAGCGAGAAAGTATTTACAGATGTGCTGCGGAAAACCTCTCTAGGGAAAGTGGAATGCTTTGCTCAGGGTTTAATTGTATCATTTCAGATTCTACATTTGGCTGCAGCTTAGTAAAGCTCAGGAAACTGGTCGTCACGTGGATGTTTTTTTTTTTTTTTGATGAAATTTTCTCTCTCACAACCCCCGATACTCTTTGAGGGACACTAAGTTCACGCAGCGAGGATGTGTGTGTGTGTTGCATGTGTGGATGGTTTGCGGTTGCTGTCAGGAAATGGATCCCTTCCTGTCAAGTCCATGGGGTGTGAATCTCTGAGCGTTAGCTACCATAGCGGTTATATCACATCTCCTAAAAATATCTCATGTGGACAGCAAGAGCGTGCATGTGTGTGTGTGTCTGTGTGTGTGTGTGTGTGTGTGCGAGTGTGTGGTTGACCACTAATGGTGTTGTGGGGAGGCACCAGGTGCTGTCTCCTGGATAGGGGTCAAACACATGTCAGTTCTGTACTGTGAGCATCCATCATGGTAGGGTAATGTACAGTAGTTAAAAAATATATGCTGTTTTCTAGTGTCAGGACCTGCGATATATATATATATGGAGAATATTGCAAAATGTTCCCATCATTGTGATATATTTAACCTATTTTCTTTAAACTAGTTTCCGTTTCTAGTATCCCCTTCAGCCGCTCCAGGGAGACCATATTGTGGCGCTGTCTTTCGGGCATCATTTTATGTCCTCTGTGGATCATTCCACAGCTGATGCAATGAAGCCAAGCATTTCTAAAGGCTACCATTTGGGATCTGTCAACTCCTCTCTAGTGAACCTTTACCTAACCCTCCCCTTCCCTTCCTCTCTCCCAGCTGTGTCACCCTCTCTTCTCGTCTGTCAGCGAAGCCCTATCCATTCATCAAAGCTCAACTGACGGGCCGAAAGTCATGTTTACAGCACACACACCAACGCGTGTGCGTGCGCGTACACATCAGCACAAAGGAGGCATATTTTCTGGAAGTGTAAAGTCCACCTAAAAACTTTCTTAACTTTTCTGCATTACATTTGTTCTGTTACAAATATCAATCTCAGATAACAGTATCAGCATCAGACCCCACTATCAGCCAGAGTGCCAACCATACCAATAATCCTCAAAAGATCAGCTGGTATCATGTGAATTGTTGTGCATCAATAAGAAAAAACAACAAGTGGTGCTGGCAGAGAATGTTCTGTCAGTGTTTTTCCACCAACATTCAGAATAAAACCAATTGGTATTGGAGGGTTAGGGCTGTGGTGTTGATAGGTCTTCAATGAAATGAGACCCCTTAACACAAATGTGATGCTTTGATTTGGACCTGCTTGGGTCACCAATATTATTTGTGTTATTTGCGGAATTGTCATGGTGAACTGTGTTATTGTTGCAACATAGACAGCACCAAAATACGCTATCAAGTTCAGTGGCAGAACATTTTCCGTTCATTGCTTTCTCATGAAAATGCTATACTGATGGCAACAGGATGCACAAACGCCTTCTCAGTTTAAGAAAATGGTGGCTGCCATTGTAAAGTGTTTTTTTGTTGTTGTTTTTTTTACAGCCACTGGAGTATGATTTGTATTAACTTCAACACAAAACATAGAAGGTAAAACAGTTAGTGTGATCACAGCATGGGCAAGGTTTCTGTTGCGGATTGTTCACAATGTTTCATTTTGTATGGGAAAGATCCATTACTGCATCCTTTAAGGTTTAAATGAGGTTAAAACACAGGGTGTGTCATTTGCGGGGTACTTGTCATGAGCCAGTATCCAAGTCTAGTTATTGGAATCTGTATCAGTAAGAAAAAATGGTATCGGAGCATCTTAATCCTTCAGAATGTTGAGCATTCAAAAATGTCTGTAAACACATCACTGTCGTCAACATTCAGTCGGATCTATTTCATGGGGAGGCAGTAGCAAAAGCAGTGAGCTGTCTCCCTAGCCTGTGAACGATTTCATTAAGAGCATTATTGACTAATATCTAAAGAAGAGGGTCAAAGATGAAAATGTATCCCTCTTTTGCATTCTGCACACTCTCCTCTCCCGATTTAACGAGTCATATAGATGCCATTTTTTACCCACTGCAGGCTGCACCCTCTTTCAATCACTCTCATTTCTGCAAGCCGTCTCCACGGCTCATCAAGCTCCCTCTCTATGCCTCTCCCCTCTCGACCTCGCTGTTGCCATTTTAATGTTGTCGCTTCATCAGCTGCTATCTGTTTCTTAGTCATGTGTCAGCGTGCAAGAGAGGTGGCATGAGATCAAGAGCTCTTTTTTTTCCCTGCAGCTCAGTTCATATTCAGCAGATGCAGAGGGGGGAATAAAAGTGGAGGGAAGAGAGAGACAGAGAGAGAGTGAGGAGCCTTATTATTTCGCCGTGGAGGCAGCCGCTGACACGCTAATGAACCTTGACCACCGCTGCTCACCCACTCAGTCATATATACACACCAGTACCCACACAATTTATGTCACCCTTCTTATTGCTCCACTTCTCTTTTTTTTTTCCCCCCACCACTTCTTTGTGCTCCTTTTTTTCCAAAGTGTGCATGTACACACATTGTCTCCAGATGTCTTATCTTCATCATTTTGGGGGGCGAGCTGAGTCACAGCCATCGACACTATCCACTTAGCAAAGGCAGCTGATCATGAGAGAAGGATGGCCCTGATGAAAACAGCAACAGGCCTGTGTGAGTCTCTGTCAGGGTGATAGTTATTGAAGCCGTTGTGATGTTTGCAGATTGGGACGTATCATACAAAAAGCTTCCAACACAACGACAGAAGGCGCAAAAGCAGACAGATGCCACCATTTTTAGGGATCAAAGTCACTTTCACCAATACTTTAAGAGCGGTATTTATGTTTTCTATGTTTCCCTGGGTAGTTTGCAACAACCATGAAATGAAACCTACCATATAATCCAGTACGGACAATGACAGACATGACCTATGTATGGCTAAGCTATTCCCATCCAATGGGCAGATGTCCACATAGTTTCAAACCTCTCTACTTTCAGATACATGCATTCTCTGTTCATTTCATAAGACTCGGGTATAGCAACCTGCAAGTATAGTAACAGGTAAAATAGAAACTTGCCCTCTGCAGTCAGTTTGCACAAAATATTCAATTACCACAATTCCTTGTGGCTTCAAGTCCCACTCCTTATTTTAATTTTATGGGGTGACTGTGGCTCAGGGGTTAGCTGTATAACCTTCTTATTGGTGTATTGGTGGATTGATTCTTGGCAGTCCACATTTCAAAGTGTCCTTGGGCAAGGCAGTGCCTAAATGTGTTAACATGTGTTCACATGTGAATGTGATTAGGTCAACACTGATGGGCAGCACAAGCCAGCAGTTTCTGAATGTATGTGTTAAAGGGCGAGTATGACAGTAGTGTGGAGCACTTTGAGTGTTCTGAACACTAAATTATTTGTAAGTGCTGTCCATTGACCATTTACCATTGTGTTGACATACTGCAGATAACCGAGGTGTGTTGCTGTACATTCTGGACTACAAAGGAAAGATTAAGTTGGGCTCCACATTCCTTTCTTGGTAGCTGCTCTTCGTTCTTTGTGTTTCATGGGAATCCATCCACCCGGGCCCAAACCGTCCACAGCAGCTCCTGTTTATTTTGGATTAACATGCTGCTGAGGGCCAGCTTATTGTTCTTTTAGGCCGTAACATCAACACCTGCTATTCTGGTTCCCATCAGGCCCACAGCCTCAACCATCAATCCATCCAGCCTGAGCAAGTGGCTGCTTTGAAGGACAGAGGCCCTGAAAAGATGTCCCAGAGACGAGGGGGGGAGGAGTGATAGGGAGATCGCGAGGAGGGGGAGGAGGTCGGGTTACTTCTCCAAGCCTCGTCCCATGGCTGGTAATGGCCGGTCCCCTCAGTACACTGCATTATGCATCAGCATTAAGGCAAATGGAATGAAGCAGAATCCAATTACGGAAGAACAAACAGGTGGGCTCAGTGCGGCTTAGGCTCAGTATTGTTTCAATCACAGCCCGAGCCAAGCTTTATTGCAACTGTAATGTTATCTGGAAAACACATTTCCTTTGGCGCTCAACGAACGAGTCAATAGCACATTCCAGACATGTGGATATAAAACCGTGTTTCTGTGGTAACAGGAAGCTCAAAACATGGTGTGCACTGGCTAAAGACAGCAGATAATATCATGGAAGTATATTGATTGCCAATCCTTCATCTAGGTGCCGTAAGGATTCATCTGTAAAGGAAGACTTCAGGATGAGTCTGTCAAACTTTTAAAAGAGTTTTTGAGATGAGATGAGATGAGATTCAACTTTATTGTCATTACACATATACAAGTATAGAGTAACGAAATGAGGTTTGGCATCTCACCAGAAGTGCAAATAAGCAGAAAGTGCAAGAGTCTGTGCTATGTACAGTAATTGAGTGCAACAGTCTGTGCTATGTACAGTAATTCTGTGCTATGTACAGTAATTGCAAAATTTACAGATGTAGCCAGAAAAAGTGAATTATTAAGTAAATCTGGATGGCTGGATTAATGGGATGCAATAAATATAAATAAATGCTATAAATAAGTAATGCTACAAAATAAGTGTGTTCTTAGGATTATAATATACAGATTAAGATGCAGTGAGCATGCTATACTAATAATATACAGATTAAGATGCAGTGAGCATGCTATACTAATAATATACAGATTAAGATGCAGTGAGCATGCTATACTAATAATATACAGATTAAGATGCAGTGAGCATGTTATACAAGTTTACAGATAAACTTTTTGTTCATTCTTTAAACAATAGATCATATTCCATCCAGGTCTGCTCATAGCCAGCAGACCACTCAAAGACCTGGACAACTGAAGTGTCAAAACAAACTCAGAGTTAAATGTTATACTGAAGATTAGCAAGAAATGAGGCTCAAATTGCATGAAATCATTTGCAGATCTATGCATGTATCTATGCATTTTTACTTCTTTGGATGGGATAGATACATAGGTGAAGTCAAAATACTGTTACGATAAGATAATCCTTTATTTATCCCATAATGGGGAAATTTACATGCCACTGTTGGTAGCTGGTAAAAAAAAATCTATCTCAAGGCAGTGAGGTAAAGGGGATCCCACTGCAGGAACAATGGATAGTAAAGGAAGTCTACATGATGGGAAAACGGGCGTGAGATCACAAGAAGCACAGATAGAAGACGAGTGTGAGAAATTCACGAGACTCGATGCAGCAACGAGGATAACAGTGCAGACAAATGATTTGGGAATTTGGAGAATGGGCACACTACCAAAAACACTGACTAAAGACTTTAGGTGTACTTGGTTGTATACATCTCCATCTGTGGACCATACATTTATACCAATATTAAAAACATCAACTCAAATTTCAAGTGGCAAAATCAAGTTTAAGGTTCCATCTTTGGACAACTTTGTTTCAGATTCTCTAGATTGAATTAATCCACTGAGACTCCAAGTGTCCACAAATCTAATTGTATTAATGGTTAATTTGACATTAACAGCATTTCTAGCAAAGATTTGTTGTTGTATTTAAAATGTGTACATTTTATGTTTGCCAGGCATCATGAACACGTAAGATTCATGACATCATGTGAGCATGGCGAGTCTGCATCAGCTCTCCAGCTGCTTTTAATAATGGTGCTGTAATCCTTTGAGCCCTGCTTATTTGGATAGTAGGTTAAACAAAATGCCCGTTTAATGTTGTGTCCAGCATGGAGAATTCCTAGTGAGCTAATTCTGACAGATCTCTGACCTCCCCCCCCCCCCAAAAAAAAATACTGCTGTTGGCCTTGTCTTTGAATCAGGGAGATTAGTCATGTGGCTTATGCTGCTTAAAGCATGTCACAGTTTAAGTCCAGGAGTCCATGAGTCTGAGTCTACATCAAACCAGTGTCATTTTCACTAAAACCATTGTGCCCTCCTCTACATATCTCCATCTAGCTAATTAGAATGTTTCGCACTCATTATACAAGGCATAATTTCTATTCTGTGTACAGAAATCAATGCTGCTCTTTGGTTTATACGTTTCAGGGATTGAACTCAACAAGTGCAAAGCAAACCTTGAATACAAGGTAGATTGGGATTTAGACACAGAAAGAGACAATTAATACTTCTTTTACCCCTCTTACAGTTCCTATGAACTACTTCAAAACAACCTCCAACGTCTACAATAGCGCTCTACATTATAAAAAAGATGTTCTTCATAATTAATGTCCTTCCCACATTCAACCAGTTCTGAAGCAGCATACATCTCTACTAGGACATCTTGAAGCGAGAGAAATTCATAGAAACTTTCAGTATTCGTGTGCCTACTCACAATCTGTGTGTGAAAGAAGATGGAAGAGACTCTCCGCTGCAGAGTCCCATTAACCAGATGCTTCTACAGCCAACACACAATAGGAGGCAACGAAGAAGCGGTAAGGAGCAGTGAAGGAAAAGGACTTGTTTCAGATAGCCGAGGGAACATAAACGCTCCACCCCCCGTGATAGCTGGCCTTTAGCTCTTCAATTACATCATTCAACCCTCGCCAGAAGAGAACAAAAGTTTTGTCACAGCCAGAGTCACAGAAGGGGAGAGAGAGCAATCATTTGAAATTTGTGATTTCAAATCAATAATTGCAAATTAAAAAGATTGCACTTGCACTCTCATACGCGTGTGTATCAGTGCAAAAGTACGGGGGACACAATCATTTCCCCTTAGCTATTATATCAATGTAGAATTATTTTGTAAAAGATCTCCTCATGATTATCCTAAAAACCAACCCGCTTTTCCTCTTACACATGAAAAGCGAGTGATTGAAGTCTGAAAACCCTTCAATGTCATCAAATCATTTATGTCTATGCACTCCTATTATAATAAATGTGCTGATTTATTAATCAAAGGGGACGTAAAGCTTTTCAAAGAAGCCACATAATAATAAATCACTGTACATAATAATGTTTCATTACTGCAGTAAGTGTATTCCATGGAATCATAATATTATGGTTCAGCCCAAGTATCCACCCACTGAATCAAATGTGTGCTGAAGTGTGTGTGTGCATGAATGTTTGTTGCAATAGAGGAGAAAGGAAAATGAACAAATACAATTAAACATAATGACTAATGCACTGGCTTAATAATATATGTGTTAATGGTTGTAATGACCAAGGATTAAATGTCCTTGTTTTAATGATAGTGAAGATGGTTGGTAGATGAATGTATTGTATCTGAGAGGAAGTTCATTTCCTTTAGATCCCAGCCCTTGTATGCACCATCTTTTGGCTTTTTTACAGCCTTCCTGTTATCCGACAGACAAAGTGATGACTACTTTATTGGTGCTCCAAGTCACATAACTTGATTAGAGACTTTTCTCTCCTGCTTTGCTTTCTCCAGGCTGTCAACAAGTGTACTGTGACCTAGCTCATGGTCTATTATTAGCCACGTGTGGCCAACAGGCTGGTTTCATTTTGTTTTTGAAAGGAGACTCTTAAAAACTCCAGTGAGCTCGGTATAGCCAGACCTTTAACAGTTTGTTCTTATGTTATTGGACCTTCTCAGGGGCCAGTAAACATATCTGACTGATTTGTTCCCATCTGCTGATGTGTTTGAAGTTCAGATTTAGCCTGGAAACCAGACCAATCTTGTTTTATTTGCTCCTGCAGATGTGTTGGTACCACTCCTGTTTAGCTGGATTTTATTCTGATGTAGGCATGGTCAATCCAATCACAACACTTTCTCTGATAAGAGACTGATTTCAAACAATGACCACGAACACAGGAGATGGCTGACGCTGATTTTAACATTGAGAATTTGTTTTTGCACCAGCATGAAATGAACTGAACGGACACATCAATGATTTTTGTAACAAACTAGAAGCTAGAAGTGGAGTTGGATGTTGGAACCAAGCGACAACCTCTGGTGTTGAAAAATGAAGAGGAAAAAGCTCAAAGCTGATCGTTTGCTCTTACTGACATTGTTCCCTTTTTTCTAGATCCTTGCTTGTGTTGTTCTTCCTCTCTGATGTACGTCGCTTTGGATAAAAGCGTCTGCGAAGTGAATTGTAGAATTGTAGTGTAGAATTGTAGAAAAAAAACTGCTGTTCCTTGAAACAGGAATAAACATGTTTACAGCCTTTTAAAAGAACCACATTTGGTCTACTTAACTAATTTCTTCAGCAGCACACCCAGTTAGGGGGTGAACATTTATTTTATAACTTGTGTGTGATAAGAAGGATAAGAGTTTTGATTAGAAGGATACTAGTTTTTCATAATAAGTGGCGTGACTGATCTGACTGATGGGCAGGAATCTCCAAGCTGTTTGTCAGGAGTCTTAAGACCGCCTCAGATCCAGCTCTTTGCCTGTTGATAGGTTGACGTGAAGTTCGTTTGAGTCAGCATTTCAAATATGGAGACCACCATCGACAGTCTTTAAACCAATGGCTTATGTCACTGAGACCACCTCCATGTTTTATACAGTCCATGGTTGGAACAAGCAAACAAAGCAAGAAGCCTTCTGATGTGGCACAGGTTTCATTGCTCTGATTGACTGAAGGTGAACATCCAGAATCAGTTTAGTACATGCCCATTTATACCTTGAACTGACAATCTGAAAATAATTTCCATTTGAAAATGTGGTTTGAAGGATAGTGCATGTGGATGGGAGTTCAATCGGGGGTTAAGCCAACAAGAGCTACTTGAATAGCTTCACTGAAGGTTGCCACTAATACTACAGGTACAAGTAGCCTGAACACTTCTTTTGAATGATACTTCTTCATTTATTTTTTTGCGGTTTGAGCATGATGTTTGAAGAATGCTATTGAACACATCAATCAAATATCTCTCATAAAAGCTTGGTTGTGTTGGTGCATCTGTAAATACCAATGGTTAAAAGAAACTTATCATCAAATTCAACAAACCATTCCTCGGGCCATTCGTGGCTGCTATTTATTTGCTTTATTAAGGGTTTGCCCCTAATTTTTCCACCAGTCTGTACATCTTCAGTGAGTCTGACGCATGCTATCTGCATGGAAAAAATACATATTTGACAGATATCCAATGCAAAGAGACACAGGTAGGGTTATTAAGGTACTACTGTGCCAAAATCCACAGAGAGGGATGAAATGAAAAAGAAGAGACAAGAATTCATGTAGTAACCATAGGGAGATTGAGGCGGTGGAATATTCATCCATCTATCAGGATTATAATAATGCATGCCAGACTGTGTGCATCCTTGTGGCTTTTCAGTCTGTCTGTTCATGCATATGTATGCATATTGTACATGAATGTGTATCCAGTTTCCCGTCACATTACTCCATGTTGTCGGATCATTTCTGAATGCTGATGACAGGCTGGATTTCTCCCGTGAATGAATGAAAGGGTTGAGTTATGATGGTGTCCATTATATCCAGGTTCCTGTGCCTGTACTGCAAATGGAACTGCAAGGGCTCTTTATCATTATTAGCCAACCTCCCAAAGGTCCAACAAAACACAGACTGCATACACCAGTCGCTGCTTCTATTTTATTTGTCCATTAATGCCATTTTCCTCCTGCTGCCTGTATAAGCCCTTCTCTACTCTCAAAGGAACAAGGTGTGTTACAGGATTTATGATCAATCAGAAGACAGCTATAGTCCATATCTTCATGGATGGGTTCGAGCTCTGAGTGCATGCTGCTGTCCAGTTAAAGTTGAATAAGATGTTACGGGATCTTGTAAAAAGCTTTATGAGTATCAAAGCAGCTGTGAGGAACTTTTCGTCAAGTTTGGCGGCCCATCTCTTTGCTGATTTTGATCTGTATATGTGGAAGCAGTGTTTTCTGTTGGAAAATCTCATCCTGCTTGTTTTTAACTGTCAAATGTATCACACACTTGGAATCTTTGACATGAAAAATGTAAAAAAATAAGTATTTTTCAGCGGCTTGCAGTTAATCACTTGTGCAGTTAGTCGATGTGTATGTTGGTGAGACAGATTTTTAGATTATAGTTTTAGATATCCCCTGATTATTTATCGTTTATTTATTCTTACCTTGGATTGTTCTGATTATAACTATTTATTTGACCTACTGCAAAGACTCTTGAAGAGTTGCTGTGTTATCCTTCTTCCTCATGGTGTCAAATCCAGAAATAGCTATTATCTCCTTCCACATGTGAGACGGAGAAGTTGTTATTGATCCTGTTGTCCGTGAGATACAGTAGCAGCCCTATAGGTGAACAAGTCAGACGTCAAGAAAACAACATCTTTCCTGCTGGCAATCTCCGTCTGTGCGTGATCGCACCGAGTGCTTTCCTATTCGCCACACATCTTTCACGCCTATAACACCATAACGCGCCACGCTCACTCAACTCTTGCGGCGAGCTGTCACTGATATTGGATTTCTGCCCTTTTCAGATTAAAATCACTCAAATAACGCGATCGAGGAATTGTGGCCACATTAGAAAAACGTGCTCGCGTCAGCATTCTGCGAGATGGGTTTTCACTTAAACCATGAATGCACTGTGTGAACTCTGACCTTAGAAGTGCTCTGACTTTATGCTTATCCCTGATGTCTGACTCACAGGCAGACACTTCTGAGCTGTAACTCACTTACTGCTAATACTGCGTTTTGCTGAATCGCTTTCATATGTGGCGATTAGATTACAGCTCTGCATCGCAACCGAATAATTCTGACATCTCTAATGTAATCCTCTGTTTGTATGCCTCTCCTTTCTGCTCTGTCTTGTGTTGACCAGGAGAGAAAACACTGCTGTGTGTTATCGCCAAAGGGAAAAGGCTCCAGCTTTTGCTTTCAAATTACCTGTTTCTAAGAGAGAGAGAGAGAGAGACAGAGAGAGATAGAGAGAGAGAGATAGAGGGGGAGAGAGAGCTGACACTAACTGAAATGAAGAATTATGACCTCCATTTGAGTAAATTCCCTCCGTCCTGCTAGCGTTGATTAAGCTGTTTCTGTTGTTGAAGCAGATGACAGCAGAACCCTGTCTCCTCGCTCTAATTTTATCAGAGATACAACAAATCAACCCTCGACCCGCATCGAACTCGCAGGGCGAAAACACCATTAACGGCAATTTTCTCTGCAGGAATATGATTTGACAGCTTCATTTTCATCTACAAACAAGAAAGCTAATCAATCACGTCACTTTTTCACCCCCCCGTTCCCTCCGGGCATTTGACTAGAGAAAGTTATTAAAGATGAGGAAAAGATTAATATTCTGAATCTGGGTTTATGAGCATTTTATATATAAGGTCTCTGCTGCTCTGTGTTAAATATAAGTTACTCTTAATGAATTCTACAGTGAAATAAGTGAAATATTGATTGTGAATAGAAAATCCATCTCTATCAGGGCTGTAAACTGCACTTCATGAATCCCCCTACATGATATACTGTTACGTCTCGAGCACATGAGCCCATTCACACTAACAGTAACTATTGCTAACCTGCCTCATGTGCTCATGGATTGCGACCTCCAGCTCGGAGCACATTGACATTTGTGTTAAGTGCAGGTGTGCAGTATGGCCAGCTTCTGTGCATAATGATGCATATGATTTTCTCTGTTGGCTATGCAACACTTCACACTCACACAATGTAGGCAAATGGGCTACAAAGGCAAATTCTGACCCCTAACCTCGTCCTGAACTGCAGGTATCTACATACCATTATAAGGTGGGTATGTCTATGCTAACTTTGGTGCTTTTACAGGCAAATGATTGTTAATATTTGAACTCTAACAAGCTTCACAACATCTCATGAATAGGGTCGTCATGATATCATCATTTAAAATTGTGGATACAGGCTAGTAAAAATCTAACAAAATCAATACCTGTAATGATACCATGGGAACAAAAGTAGAAGTCTCAAGTAACCAATATTGAATCATTTCCTGCTTTTAATCCCCAATTATTGCAGACAAACTCCTGCACAGGGTCTTAAATGCACAAATGTTGATGTAGGTTGTAATCCTGCAATTAAGACAGCGCTCTCTCTTTTTTGGTAAAGACGTAATATCTATTTTTTTAATGCTTCTTGACTTTTCAATCATATACTATCGATCATTAAAATAATGGAGAATGTATGATTTAAAAACATGCGATATTAAAAAGTTCCAAATCCTCAAAAATATTGACCACCATTCGGGAGGGGGCAGAGCCAATCCTGCTGTCATTGAGCAATGGGCAGATCTACACCCTGGACAGATCAACATGTCAATCACAACCCTAACACATAGAGACAAACAAGCCTCACACTCACACCTAAGGGCAATAAAGTCACCAATTAACGTACCGCGTATGTCTTTGGACTGTGGGAAGACGCTCATGGGAAGGGAGAACATTCAAACTCCATCCAGAAAGGTCCCTGTTTGACATTAGATACAAACCAGGAACCTTCCTTAATAACCACTGCTCCCCCTTGCAGCTCCAACATCACAACAATGAATGTTAATAAGTTGCTCAATATTTTAAAACTAAAGAAGTCACTAATTACTGTTCCATACTGAGTTCTATTATTCAGACATCTCGGGTACTCAAACATTTCTATGCACGATAAAAGATGATAAGATGATCATTAATGATCCGCGTGAAAAAATATAAGCATATTCCAGAGCAGACGAGGCCACAAAGGTCTTCTGACTCCCCCACCTTGTCGTCTCTAAAGAGCATTAAGCTATAAAAGTCTTGTTAAATATTCTCCTTCAATCAAAAGCGATATCTGGATTTCTGTAAGCCTCTATACACACGTTCAAAGTTTAGTCCACGTGATCGTTTTAAGTGGAATCCATCATGAACATAAAGCTGGCTTCATACCAGTGTTCACCACTCTCAGCTCTCCTTGTTGTGCTCAGGATGTGTATTAATGTATAGGTACATGTAGAATAATAATCGCCAATTTGACAATGAATCACAAAAATGTTGAGTTAATTACATGAATATTATGACAGGACGATTCAGACAAAACTTGAGCAAATGTTTGACCTCGTTTGCGTTAATGCATGTTAAAGCTCCTGTGAGGACTGTTTGGTTTGTGCTGATTTTGGCGCCCCCCTGTGGACAATGTGGTTTCTCACCCTGCTTTCTTTAAACAGTCAAAAATATCACTCTTTGAGAATCTTTGCTGTGGAAAATATGAAGAGAATAGGCTCTTTCTGCAGAATGCTGTAAATCTCCTAGTTTCTCACATTTACCACGCCACCACAGTCCTAGGCATTAAAATTAACGATATGGAAATAATCTTTTTGCTTATGGTCTTGTTTGCTTATGTTGGTCATAAAGAGGCATCCGTATGAATTTCAGTATGTTATTAACCAGCTAAACACTCCTCGCAGGGCCTTCAAATCGGCTAACACTGCCACAAGCTTAAAGAACTTGAAACATCAACTTTTCAATAACTTAAATCTCCATAAGTAGTTGCATTTGGTGCCAAATAAGCCTGAAGTTTTGCATTTAAAAAAGATTAGAAATAATCAGGTATAAACCAATGATCCTGATTAATTTTCAAATTAATGTACCTCTTTTAACTGTATAATAAGCCAGAATGTAATCCATGAGAAAAATACAGTAATACGTTTATACTCTTTTGAAAAATTCCCTGTTGTTCTTAGGTTGTTGAGTCAATTTTGGTATTCCTCAGTAAAAAACTTGTATCTATCACTGAATTCTTCAGATGAAAGGGATTTAAAATGATGTAACCCAATGCAATCTGAAAGGTCCCGTTTGTTCCTGCTGTGTGGGGGTGAGGAAGATTCCCTGATGTTTATGATGATGATAACGATGGTGGCTATAGAGGCCGATGTTGCAGATAAACTGGCAGGTGAAGTAATGTTACCACCTCTCAGTTTCTCTCAATCTTCCTCCTTCAGCACCATGTCTGTCCACTAAAGACACTGTCCCATCCATCACCAGCCCTCTCCACCGCTTCTTATGGACATCCAGGCTGGACACAATGGCAGTAGGAAATCACATGTCAGACGGCTTTATGGTAGATGACTTTAATATCCGCCACTGTAGCCAGAGAGGCTACACGCTAGAATCATTCAATGGCCAATGAAGCCGCGGGCCACTAAACCAATATGGCGTGCTACGGCAGAATGGATGTGTTCCATGGAAGCCCTGTCGGTCGCAGTGTAATTTAATCCAGCCCCTAGGACAAGCATCTCTCAACAGAAATGGCTGAAAAAATGTTAGAAATACAGACTTGGGGGAGTGGATGAATTGTATAACCCTTCACTAACCCCCATCTACGCTCCCAAGATTTCTCCCTCATCTCATTTAGTATGACTGTCCATGCAAATTGGCAATAAAAGCAGAGGAAAATCTGGTTATTTTTTAACCAGACAAATGTCCTAACACCTGGTTGTTGAAAGGCTGTTGGGAAGGGTTTCAGGCCATTTGTTTTAGGGAGAAGTTTGAGAAAGAAAACATAATTTCACTGTGGTAACAACTGCGAACATTAGGGAGGGAACTTTTAAAAAATATTTTACACCCCAGTCCATAACTCTGAAGCGTTAGGGAGCAAGGAGAGGGAGGGAAACATGTGAAATGAATAAAGGACAGGGAGGGAAGTCTTGGCTGGCTGTCAGGTTAACTGCTTCATAAAAAGGTGCCAATTTAGAAAACAGATCCCAGCATGTGGGGCTCGGCTCGGTTACACTCCTGACTCTTTCAACGCTCGTCTCTGAGAAAACACAAGGACTCAGGGGTTTGACAGCCACCTCGAGCCGCATTAACACCACAGGCCCCGTTTTACAGATAAACAGATACAAGTACAGCGTTTAGCATGAGTGTGTTAACTGTCAGAACTGGAAGCCCCCTCGCTGAGAAGGAATTTACACACTTTTCCTCGTACATTAGCCCCGAAAAGTGCACAAACTTCTCCTGGAATAGCTGAAGCCATAACGCATTACGCTGCGTGACATTGCATTAATGCCACCCATATGAGAACATAACTGTGCTTCCTACTCGGTTAAATCAGCGTATCCCTGTGACAAATGTGTAAAGAGTGAGTGGCGGTGACAGTGACTCCTCAGTCTCCTCCGTGTGGGAGTATTCTGCGATGGAAGGACAAACTCGACTCACTTCCACTCTATCACATCGCTTTGATAAGACCTAATTTCCCAGGGGCTTCAACTTCACATGAACTCAGTTAGGCTCAGTTCCTTCGCCAAGAGGCAGACGACACAAAATCTAATGCCAGCTGAATGGGAGCGTAGCATAATGTTGGAGGGAGGAGAGCGATTCTCTTTGAAGGAGGCAGCATTGTGCAGCAGGGCTTGTGAGCTATATACTTTCAAACTGTCTCAATTTAACTCCCCCGTGAATTCCATTGCCATTTTAGGGAAGAGTTTTCCTCGAGTGTTGAGAGCGGTGTGAAAAAAGCCTGAAAGCGTCTACTCGGATCACTGTAATGCCACCTCTCAGAGCTCTGTGCTGGGGTTGTGAAAACATGGCTAAGGGATAGTCGGAGTGTGTGTGAAGAAAAAAAAAAACGTTAGGGCTTGCTGGATTTGTAATTCATGCAGTGTTACATAGTTTGGTTTTACATCTTTCTGTGAATGAAGGGGAGTTTCTGTGCAGCTTTGGAAACAAAACAAAATACTTGACTTCCAATATTGGTATGAAAATAGTTTGTAAAAGCACCCCACGTACTGAGTCCTTGTTGTTGCACCCTTTGGGTCTAATTGAAAATTTTATCTCCTGTCTCTCACCCACATTTCCTGACATTATTTTGTTGTCACTAAGAGTAAAAACAAGAACAAAAAGTAACCTTTCAAAATAAAAGATTTGTTGCATTTGGCTGATTAGTTTGATTGCAGCTCCTTGAAATGTAACCATGCCGTTAAAACAGATTAATTAATTTTAAAAGGCCTCATAACTAAGAGGTGAAACGTGCTTAAAGCAGATGCTAAGGTGTCTGTTCTTAGATTTTCTTTTTTTCTCCCTAAGCCCCTGAAATGAGTGCCAATCAGTGCAACAACAGCCTCTGAATATTTGTTGAGACTGAACGCTGAAAGTGATGGGACAAAGATCTGAGCTATTAAACAAATGTAACCAATGGTGAAGCACCTTAAACTGCATTATTTTCCTCAATGGCCAGCATGTGGCCACTCTGCTGGTCTCTCTGAGAAAAAGTCCCTACTTCTTACTTGTTACATAACTTTTTTAAACAACTTCCAAATGAATGATCGGCCTCAATCATTACTTCTCATTCTTCTTGATTACACCCTGGTGCTCAAGAGAAATGTCTCTTGTTTAGCATTCAACACACAGTATGAAAAATTGATCAAAACAATAACAAAAGATGACATCGAGGCTAGCGTGGAATCACTGGAGACCTCTTTTTCACTCCCCCCCTGAATATGGGTTCATTTTTGAAAACCAAATAAGCACTAGGGTTTGATGGAACCTTTTTTTGAAGCTAACCATGTCATTTGCTAACCCAAAATGCCAAACATTGCTAAAACTATGGCTGTAACTTTTTCAACCACAGCCCATCAGGGATAGTATGGCATAGTTTGATGGATAAACCTCCCAAACACAACCAAGAGAAAAAAGGCCCTTTTTATTTTGAGAGAATGGCGTTCTGTAGAGCTCGAAGTGGCCCAACATCTAAACTGAAACCCTTGATTTTCCTTCTATTTGTCACCTCTCTGTATGTGGGTATAAAAAGCTATAACACTCACAGATGTAGTAGTATTCTCTGCCCGGTCTGAACTCAAAGCCCAGGGAGAAGGGAGTGAAGAGCTGGAACTTCTCTGAGAACTTGAGCGGTCCGTTCGGAGAGTGTGGCCTGTTGCACTCCCAGCGTTTGAAGCCCTTCGAGGTGTGGTCGCATGAGCTGTAGCCATCGTAGTTGACCATGTAGAGGACGTAGCGCTCCGTCCGCTCCTCAGGCACTGTGTCTTCATAGTGAGGACAGTAGACATCCAGGTAGTCGTTTATGCACACGTCGATGTGGTAGTCCCCACGATGGAACCTGGTAGGAAAAAAACAAGAAGAGAAAGAGTTAACGCCTTGATGTTTTTTTTATAGAAAGGATAAGTATGAGAACTTGATTTTGAATGATGTGCACGCACTTCACAAGTCCCATTAGTAAACTCTTATTACATCTGTGTGTTGATGCATCAATATTTCTTCAATCATGACGCATAAAGCATTGTTTGAACTCGGCACGTACATATGTAGACAATGTGGGTTTGATCTGTCAACACTCTCTCTGTGTTGTCTGGAAATTTACAAGCACCAGCGCTCTCCTCTTCTGGCTTCAATAAATTTGGGTGGGTCGGTTTATCTATAAATCTATCATTGCAGCAGATATTTACTCACACGTGTACACATCTGCCTTCCGAACGATAGCAGACTGAAGTATCTAAGCTTGAGAAAAGACGCTCACAGAGAACAGCTTTTGGTCTTTTATGGAAGAAAAAAACTAAATCTTGGGCATTTTTTTTCTTCCAGGGAAGAATACAGACAAGACGATTCTCAGGCAGCATAAGTATAAATGATCACAAGGAAAGAGGATGGTCCGGACAGTAAATGTCATGTTAGGAAATATACAGAGCCTTGGCTGTCTCTGAGGACTGTGCGGTGAGGCATTTTTACTGCTGCAATGATCTAGAACTGGCCACACAGGGTCAGAGGGTTTCAATACATACAGGCAAATTCATCTAAAGGCCACACACTGTCACAAGCATCCACACACAAACACTATTTCCTCTCTGCTAGCCACACAATAGGTCTCTCAGCTGTGGATTTTTTTTTTTACACCTGCCAGAATTAGAGAAATTCTTGTGTCCATTTTTTTTTCTATTTGGGTCTGAGATGGTGCGACTCTCACCTTTGAGGCCACAGGGGACATCACAGAAAAAACACTGAACACCTGTAAGCTCGTAAGTGATGCCCTCAATTTAGCACACACACACACACACACACACACACTTGAAGCAATATGAGGGCGACAATGAACCACAAAATTGCTCAAGTACCAACACAGCTGGTGCCACTGACTCATTCCACCCAGAAGCCAGGTGGTGTGAGTTTGTAATTGAGACCCAGTTGTTAAATGTTGCAGGAGCACAACCTGACAAGAGTTTTGACAAAACTTTTAATTGAAAACCGCCACTGCTGTCTCTAACACCAGCTCCTTGAGCCCCAGGACCCACGAGAGGGCAAAGCGTGTAACAGGCTACAAATAATTTCATCCCGAGGACTCTGGAGTCTGAGGATTAACATACTGAAGCTGTGCACACACACACACACAGCACGTTTTTTAATTTCTATACCGACTTGTAGGGGTCGGACAAAATATGGATACAGCAATATATCGTTGTCCTTACATGTGTGATACTATAATCAAATCACTGGTGCCAAATGGGCGGATGTGGCTCAGAGGTAGAGTCTCTCAACCGGAAGGACGGGGGTGTGATCCCAAGCTTCTGCAGCAACTTGGCCTATATGTCCTTGGGCAAGACGCTTAACCCCAAGTTACTCAAAAGCACTCAACACAGATTTCATTGCCAGTTCGAAGCATGATAAGAGGTGAAACTGACACTGAATTGCACTTTTTCCTTTTGAGGCACATTTTGTATTCTCGTGTGAATCAGATGTTTTGATGTTTTATGACATAATTGTCATGTGACTTATGAATGATCACAGAAGCCCTGGTGTCCTGAGATGATCCTAAGATAAGTCTTGTGTATCGTATTGTGAGTTACCCTGATTGCCTCCTCTACGGTCTTGTGTGTTTGTTTAATTTGTCCACTGCATCTCAACGACATGAGAGGATATCAGATGGCTCCAATCTGATTACCAATGTCTGATCCATGATGTTACTTCACCCTGATTTTCCCTAATGTAGTTTTACTATGTTGGCATATTCTGTCCAATGATAAGCGATTGCATGCCTGGTATCTTTGCTCATACAGCAATTCCTCTTATGTTGCTGCAACAAGCAGAACAATGATCAACTGACTTTTTTCCTGTTGCCCTCATGTTGTTAGTATCACTAACATAATGTTTTCAAAGTTTGTTAAAGAAAGCAACAAATAAGCCAGAAGGACTATTTTCTATAAACAACTCCTGCAGCGAGTCTCAATTATCAACGGGAACACAGTTTTCTTTGACTGGCACTGAACGTCTAAAAAAAAAAAGATATATGCTAAACAATGGTATAACAATGTCAGTACTTTTCTTTATCGCTTCCCTGTCACTTCTTTTCCACCCACTTATTTGATCTCTCTTTTCAATGCAGCGTTGCTAGTTAGTCAAAAGTAATATGTGAGTTCTGTCTGTAAAGAAAGGATTTTTTTTTTTCTCAGATCCATTTTCTGTGCATGCATTGACAACGCTCGTCCTGCTGAGCTGTGTTTACTCCAGTCTGTGTTATGTTCACATCAGATACACAGGATTATAATCACAGTGCACATAACAATTTGAGCAAAAAAACCTGGGTATGGGCGCTTTAAATTCATGTTTGCACATTCGAATGGTTAATGTCAAATGTAATGGACGAATCAAACCTTAGCTTTTTCACTTTACATGCAGGATTCTGCTCAGTGTATTTATTTATGTGCGTGTGTGTGTGTGTGTGTGTGTGTGTGTGTGTGTGTGTGTGTGTGTGTTTGTGAGAGCTTGAGCTAGCATAGAACGTGGCCTTTCTGTGTTTACCAGTATAAGTGAGAGTGTTTGCAAGCCAGGCGTGGAGTAGCTCATCTGTAACATCTCATTTAAAACATGTCTGTGGAGGTCCAGGAAGAGCCATGCATCTCTCTCACTGCTTTAAAATGTCACCGACTTAATGGTCTCCCCCCCCCCCCACCTCCCCCCATCCGCTGTTGCCTCAGCTCATGTGTGTGTGTCTACTGTATGTGTGTGAGAGAAAGAGAATGACTGCGTGTGTGTGTGTGTGTGTTTGTGTTTGTGTGATGTTTCAGCTGCCCTTCTCTCCCTGCCTCAGCAGTCAGAATAGTGGCTCGTGGCCCTGACTGCAAATGAAGCAGAGGATGTTTGGGTGAGTGAGCACATAAAAAGGGACAGGACGGGCATTTGTAACACATAACACACTCTCCCTCGCGCACACACACACACACACACACATATGCAACAAACCTACGCCCAGCTCGAGCACACCCGCACATACATTAGGACGGTGTTATCAGCTCAGTGAGCTCTCTGGCACATTGGCAAAGGAGCAGCAGTGAGAGCCAGAAGCTGCTAATGGCAGCGAGTGAGAACAGAGTGAGGGTGAGAAGTAGGCACTATAGGGGGAGAGAAAGGACCTGCTTCCAAAATAAGGTGAGGTAATAGTGAGAAGAGAAAAAAAACAGACCGAGAGGCTGAATAATGGAGATAGTATTGACAGGCTCCCCCAAGTCTTTGCAGTAGTTATTCAACCATGCTTTTATCATTAAAGCAGATTCTTTCTATAAACCATATGTGGATGATGATTGTGTGTGAGGAAAGTATTTTCATAGCTGGATTTTCATCCCCTGGAAAGTTGTTGTATGTTGTAGAAATCTGTGTTTATTGTCGTTATATATAAAAAAAAAAAAACTTGCCATCAGGGGACTAATGTGGGAGTTTTAGATGCAGCCAGTGTCTTGTTTACAGCGATGGCAGCTTTAATCTGCTTGCTGCTATTCTATAAACCCCCCTACCCCCCATCACCACTACCACCACCCCCACCACCACCACTGAACCTCTTTTCAGCAGAAACTGTGTGTACAAACATTCTCCAGCCACTGAACAGGACATCCAAGCACAAAGAGGTTGCACACATGGAATATAAATCAATTGATTGCCCTGCCAGCCCTGAAGAGTGAAGCATGCAGGAGAGACGATACAGTAACACTGAAGGAAGACAGGAATCACAAAGATGGTGCAGAATTGAAGTGGACAAAAAATCATGTGTCATGGTGAGTTGGGTCAAAGTGCAGCAGAATGATCGTGCTGAAGGTTTTATTTTACTCATTTAATGAATGTTAAAAACATAAAAGTCTGTTCTATGTTGATGATTAATTAAATTGACCTTTAACTAATGCATTAAAAATACCTTTAAATTGGCCAACCTAATAAATGTATTTATTTATTCTGTCTTTATATGTCAAATAAATGTGAAACTTATTAATACATAAAGATGAAATGAATGAATTCATGATAATAAAATGACCAGCTGTTGAGCTCTGACACTATGACACCCCCCCACACACACACACACACACACACACATACACACACATCTATTGCTTAAAGAAGGCGGCGCCATTGTGCATTATGGATCAATTAGCCAATCAGATGTGACGCCACTATGCATTTGCTATAACTTTATTAATTTAAAGGGCGTGTGGAGGTGCGTTGCAGGAGGAGAGCGGCACCGTTTAGTATGGAGGTTCCAGCCAAGCAGCAGTTTGTTTTGGTTTTAATGCTCAATGGAAATATCTATGGATCAAGAAGTCGCACATTCTTCCTTAAAATTTAACACAAAATATAAAAACTCTTGTTGGCTCTCTCCATTATCCTTACAGTGATAGCTTACATATATTTCTCTATTCAAGGTCCCAAGATAAGAACTTAAAGGTTATAAAATCACATAAGCTGTTGTCCCTCTAGAGTTGGTGCTGAGTTTCCTCCAGTGCCACACACACATTCACTCGATCCTCCCGACTAGCAGCACTCTATTTTAGGACATCCTAATGGAAACATCATGAGAAACAATCGTTTCCATTCTTGTGAGAAAAGAGCAGAGGCAGAAAGTGGCAGCGGAGGCCTTTTAGCAGTAAAATAGGTAATTAAGGAGCGAAGTTGGATGTTAAGCTAATAGTAAAATGGAGATAATTGCACGTCTTTGTTATGCCACAGCTGGCCCACTGAGTGCTGGGTCACAATTCAGAGCCAGGGCGATTAGCTGGACACTAAGCAGGGGTGCATATGTGTGCAAACATGTGTGTGTGTGTGTGTGTGTGTGTGTGTGTGTGTGTGTGTGTGTGTGTGTGTGTGTGTGTGTGTGTGTGTGTGTGTGTGTGTGTGTGTGTGTGTGTGTTGCTCAGCGAGTGAGAGAGAGAGAGAGTGTAGGAGATAATCTTTATTACTAACTGATTACATTTTCACACCACCTCCTCAGGCCCTCGGGGAGGAAGCAGAAGGGCCAAGTATTGTCAGCACAAACACACACACTCACAGATACACAGAGACACTTACACAGAGTCACAAACACAGAGTCACAAACAGAGAGAGTTAGTTTGAGGGAGCTGGAACAGTGGAGTGAATGCAGGCTGAGGTGGCACACCACTGCAGTCGCTGATTGGCTCATTTCCATTTCAATTACACAGCCCACTGACATTGCTGTGCGTACACTCGGGCACACACACACCCCTCTCTGAACGACAAAACACACACGTCGCACCTACGCGTACACAAACACGCACGGCCCCCGCATGCACGCACACACACACACACAGTGCACCCGATGAACTCCCATCAGCCACTTCTCTGAGCTGAGCACGGGTGGCTGCAGACAGCAAGCAAGGAGGACGGGGGAGAGATAGCTAACCTGAGTGAAAGAGAAAGACAGAGAAAAGGAGGGAGAGCAAGAGCTCAGCGGCAGGGAGCAATCCGAAATCATCTCACCAGTTGAATGAGCGAGATTCAACCGAGAGTGGGGACTTTTCAATGTGCTTTGCTCTAAATACCAGCGCTCAAAGGTGCGACCCAGAGGGAGAGTCGGAGTGTTAACACAGGATATCAAAGGATTAAACAAGATCCTGTCTGAAAATGTATTGCTTGTTTAGTAGGGGGGAAAAATAAACTCCAGAAAATTCCTCAATGATTGTCTTCTGTCTCCTGTCGCAAGCTGCAACTTGAAAGATGTAGCCAATGCAGAAGTGCAAACAACTGCAGTTCCCTAAATGTCCACTTGAGGCTAACCGCAAAAGCCAAGGAAACTCAGTTAGATCCCGTATTAAAATGGTCCTTTGTATACCAAAAATAAACATGCTTACAGCCTGTTATTAACAGTAAGTCAAGCATTTGCATAATTGGGGGCGTGGCTGGGTTGACTGACAAGCAGGTGCATTAGAGCTATCAATGCCTGAGCCTGAGCCCCCCCCCCTCTTTGTCTGCTACTAGACAGACCAAAAGTATGGTGGAGTCTGCATTTACAATATGGCGAACGCCATTGTTCGGCTTCAAAATGCCTCTTCGGTGACATCAATAACACTGTTTTTATGTTTTATATAGTCTTCTCTCCTGTGTTCTTTAATCTTCTCAAAGACATAGTTAAAGACTTTTTTTCAGTAAAAGGCAACACAACATACCCTGACAGCCTTAATGCACTGCTTTAGGTTAAACTTCACACATTATGACAGAGACTTTCATTATCGTCACAAAGGACGGACAGCTGATGAATGCAAAGTGACAGGACACTGTGAAGAGGGTAAACTATTTTATGTTAAATGAAGTGCCAGAAAGAATCCTGCTTCATGTCTTTTGGCGGCAGAGAGACTTTGACAAGAACTGTCAACTCTGCAGCACTAACACACAGCTGACAGCCGCGTGCGTTACAAAGTCGAATCCCTCTCTCTCTCTAACTCAGTAGAAAAGAAAAGATTGCCTTTGCTTGTCTCGACCTCCTTCTCTTTCTATTCGCTCTGTGTTTACTCGCTCTCGCCCGTAACTTTCTCTCGATTTTCCGCCTGTCTGATGTTCTCTGCTGGCCCCACTCCCCTCGCTCATGACCCCAAATCAGATCTATTTACATTATTTCACCTCTCCTTGCTGAAATGCATACATCTGATATATTTTCAATTCAATATCCTCAGGCAATGTTCCGTTCCCTGATAAATCAAATCACAGTAACCTCAAAACTAAAAGAATGCACTGGGACCTTAAAAGGCAAACTCTGTGCTATCCTGTTGAGTGTGTGTATGCCTACGTGTGTGGGTGTGTGTGAGTGTGTGTGAGTGTGTGTGTGTGTGTTTCTCTCAAGTGAAAGATCATTTGTTGATTTAGGTCCAGGGGGAACATTTGTTTAGTCAAAGAGGAGATGACCTACGACTGAACCCTGACTAGAGTACACATGTGAAGGCCTATTCAGGACCTTTCAACACATACGCACACAGACGCATAACGCAAACACTTCTAGATATAGTGTGTGCAGTTGTCTAATTGCAGATGATTGGTTTAGCGGCCCGAAGATGAAAGGGTGAGAAGAGGGGGGAAAAAAAGGCGAGAATTGAAAGATAGGAATTGGCAGAGGGAAAGGAGAACAGGACTGTTGTGATTGATGTCGTTCATGTTCACAGCAGTCGGAGAAGGACTTAGACCTCCTGTCCAGAGAAGTATTCGCTTTGTTATTACTGACGCCAAAAGGAGTGTAATGGAGAGCGAGGAGAGAAGTGAGGAACAGATAACTGCATCCAATATTTCCACTCCACAATCATCCTGACTGTAAAATTAAATTTCCTGACCGGGCCACCATTTCAGCAATTCTCTTTTCTTTCAGACCTGGAGATGGAAACAAAATCTTTTTTTCTTTTTTGTCTGAGAGACCAGCGAGAAATGACAACACCATCTTCTCAGGTACTCATTTCACAGCTTGTATTACATGACCCACTATTTTCTCTATGAGACAAACAACCACACGGCCTAAGCTAAAACACACAGTATGCAGCTTGGCAAAATAACATGGGAGGGAAATGGAGATGGTGCCGTAGAGAATCTTTTGGTTTAATCATTATCCAACAGAATATCTTAAAACAAAGTCTGATGGGTCAAAAGAAGTGTTCAGATGGATTGTTGACAAGGCAGGTATAATCTCTAATCCAACCCTCTAATCTAAATTGTTTTTTGTGTGTGCACAATATAGCAAAGGCTGTAGGTTACAGTGTAGCCTGACTGCCAATTTCCACATAGGGACACTTTGGCGCGGTACGCTGCCACTCCAGTCACTGTCCCGTTTCCAAAGCGAGCAGCGCCACTACGCTCTGCTCCATTTCAAATACTGCTTCAAGTTTTTTTTTGACGGAGCTCGTCAAGCTGGACAGAGTAGATCGTGCTGGACAGGAAGCCAGACGGGGAAATGCACAGAGCATCCGGTGAATTTCAAAATAAAGCACAATGTACAGACTCACGATCATATTTGCCATCACTTTATCGACATTATGCCAAAACAGGCACCAAACGAACAACAACACAGCCAACTATGTGGAAACTGTCGGTTAAATGTATGAACATTTAGTCACTTTTGTTCCTCTGAGAACTTCACTTGGTGACAATAATGTTGAATTAGTATTTAAAAGACGGGTCTGTTGACTCTTAAATAAGTCGTGAGCTGAAATAAATCGCAGGTATTCCGAAAAAGCTCAAATTGTGTTCCATGTTCCTGTTCTACTTTAAATTTGTTAAGGTGTCAAACCTGAGAGGGGTTTTGTTTTAGAAAAACAACATGACACTGGAAGGAGACGAGATGCACCCTCTTAACACCTAAAACTGGAGCTGAGGCAGAGAGAAGGAGATAGAAGTGAAGTCAGAGGAAGAACATGTGAGCATGTCCCGTGTTATACGAGTTGACAGCCACATTCCATGCTGGCTAACTGGGCGATAGGCTTACAGCACGGAGAGGAGACATCAGACCTATAGGGTATCACATATTAACTGTATATCGCCTCAGGGACATGGTGGAGGGGGGATATAGGCATAATTTAATACATTTATATGATACATGCATTAATGGACAAACACACACACACACATATGTGTGAGTGCATGGCTGTTGGTCATGGTGCATTTTATTGTGTCCATCTGCTGTAGCTTTATGGAGGGTGTTCTGCAGGCTTGGAGCAGGTGGTCAGCCCAGTATAATATACTGACTGTCAGCAGTGAGGGACACAGGGACGTACCCATGCATTCCTTCATCCCTCTTTTTCTCACCATCCTCCCATCCTGACCCTTTCTCCGACATTACCCCTCTCTCTCTTTCTTTCTGTCCCTCTTGTCTCTTCTCTCTCCATCACTCCCCCTACTGCCTTCACCCTTGACTGTGATCTTGCGATATTCATTTCTGCCATTTAAGTCTGTCAGCGCTCATTTTTGCCCTTAGGGAGACAATGAATTAAGAGTAGTGACAGACAAGTTCTTGTTCTGCTCTGGGTCCTGAGTGAAACGGCGAGATGTAGGGCTCCACTGAGTGTTTGATGTAGTCTGCATTAACATACTGCAGCTCAATTCAAAAAACACAGAGCAAAAAAAAAAAAAAAAAGTCAGATACTTCCTCTGAGCTCATCCACTCACTACTCTGCCAAACAATCTTTTTTTATGGGAGTATAACACTGATGTGTGTCGGCTGTATATGTGACTGAATAGCTGTGTGTGGGGGTCTGTGTATATCTCTGTGTGTAAAAGGATTTCTTTATGTCTCTGCTCGTCACCAAGGATGTCGGGGAAAAATGACACATCCCCCCCCCCCCAACATCCTGTCAGACCCTGGGGCCATTTTCCTGAATCATTGCTGCACCAAACCCACTTCGGTCCCCTTTGTAAATACTGTACACCCTGACATGTTTACCGGGGATCGGAGTGGGTTTGTGCGCGCCCCGTAGATGCATGTCAGTTTATGCACGGTCACGCATGGCCAGTTAGTGTCAATTAATAGCTATACATCACTGAGCGCAAGACGTGTCGGCCATAAATCATAAGTCATTGTTTTATAGTGACAGGGTGTTTGGCAGCTGAGACAGAACAGCGGCAGTGAAACAGCTCTGAGCTGTGTAACGCGTCTTCCAAATGTGTGAGACAGGGAAGGACCCTGGAAGTATTAGAGTGTCTTTAAAGGAGGCGAGGCTGTAAAGAGCCGTGCACTTGTGGAACAATGTTAACAAGGGGTGCAAGAAAAACAAAATTCCGATATGGAGAGGAATAATCACAGATTCAAATCCAGTGCAAGAATTTAAGGGACACCTGCATCTTCTTCTGAGCAAACTGAGTTCAGTATACCCTTCTAAACTTGTAGATGAAGAACCTTTTCAAGCCCACGTTCACAACCTTTTTTAAACTGAGTTGAACAGAATGAGGTCATCATCTAACCTGGCTTTGAATACTTTTGTGAGCCCAGATGTTTTTGAAAGAATCTTCTGATTTCTCTAATAAAGACAGAGAATAACAGTGGATAACATCTCCTGTTTAAAAGGGTTATTACACACATTTCTTCCTCCTCCACTAAGCTCCTTTGGCAACATGACAATATGGGCACCACTATACAGCATCACTTTGGCAGATGCCTAGCTTGTGGGTCAAGTTAGCTAATATAAAATGTGACGAGCAAAGTCTTTTTTTTTTGTTTTTGTACATACACGCTATATGGTGACCTACAGCGTCATATTTTGACTCAGTCACTGATCAAGCTGCTGTCTTAGACCAGGCTTGCAGAGAGAACAGACAGGCTGTGGCCCACCTGTAGGCCCCCTATGACACATACCAGAAAAAATGTTGGCCCACCATTTTTCTGTTGTTGCTATAGCCCCCCCTCTCCCTTCCCTCTCCTAAGCTCACTCAGTCTCTTTGGACAAGTGATCAGCAGATGGGTGGAGGAGTGTTTGAGTAGGAACGCTGGCAAAAAATGGGCAGAAATTGACAATGAAATTTCGACAAAAAGGGAGGCAGAATCCAGAGTGGGAAGCGGTAGGAAGAAGAACGGCGTAACGGTTTAAAAGCAGGACAAGATGGAAGTATGGATGAAAAGAAAGGGAAAACAACAATGAAAAAAACATGTATGGCTCTTGTTTGTTTCATCTCAGTGAGTGTGTTCACCATTAAGACTCCATGTACACACACACACATACACACACACTGGTCCACTTACACTTTGTATCCATACCTTAAATACACAAACACAAACACACACTGACCTTCAAGCTAGGTTGCCATGGAGCTGTGTCAGGATGTTATAATGTCACCACTTTCATAAAACCCTCGGCCCTTTCACAGGTCACAAACCACTGACTGTATACCGCTGTACTCGCCGCGCCGCTGTGTGCGGGTGTGCAAGCATGCATGGCGTGTGCGTCAGCCATTCTTTGATTGCATGCTGAGTTAGATATGTAACACTTACAGAGGGAGCCATGGGAAGCCAAATGGTAACTGTTGTGTGTTTATCTGTGAGATGTAATTGCTTCACTGACAGATTGTAGCTATAGTTGTGTCTGTTTATACATCACTGCTGTCACGGGGAACCCTTGTAGGTTTTTTCGCCTTCTGTGAGGAATTTCTCCCATCGTGAGAGAAATCTCTATACAGCTGATATAACCCTTTCAAATCTGAACAGATTACATCAGCGAAGTCTCATATTTAGTACCAGCCTCGACAGCTGAGGCCTGATTTGTGTTTGCTGTTGTGAAAGTATTCAAAGCCGTTTAAATGAGATGGGGAAGAATAATAATAGTGGAATAGCGTCACACAGCTTACCATACAGTATTTCTTCTTCCTTTACATAACTACCTCACCTTTTTCTCTTCAGGTATATGTACAAACAGGGGTTGCCTAAGAAAGTAGATAATTTGATATCATCAGTTAAAAAGACCTCGAGGCCCTTCAGTGTTCATGTTTAACCTCTTTCCACCAAGCGGTACGGTTCAGTACTGTTCGGTACGCTACCCTTTTATTGGCGTTTCCACCGCCAAAAGTTGGGAATGGTACCAAAATAAGGGATCCTTACTGTCCATCTTTTTTGGTACCCTTCTGTTGGGGTGCCAAGTGTACCAATACCCTAAAGGGTCCCTTGTTTACTGTGTCCCTGTTCTCCTTGAATGTTTAACTTAATTAATAGCGGGCTGCGATGATGTCACACTATTACATAGCTGACACGGCGATCTCCATCTGGCTTACACTCCGCTTACCAAATAAGGATATGGTTGGCTGTGGAAACACAAGCAAGACCAGGGTTTACCGTACCGAACTGTACTGAACCAAACCGGACTGCTTGGTGGAAACGGGGCTTCAAGGTCTTTACCAGGAGACGTACGATCATTCTACTGTAATGTTTCAAAGACAAAGGGCCTGTGATTTGAACCATTCCAAAAAAGATTATGCACCACTGCATTGGTTGAACATCTGTTTCAGACGATATTGTTGTCCGTCCTGTTGGCAGACATCGCCCATCAGTGAATAACGTGCCAAGCACCAATGTCAGTGGCTGAGGTGTGTCTGTTGTGTCACATTCATTTAGTGTAGTATACCTAACAGCTGATTCAGAGGAGAGTTTTTTTAATAGGCTGAACATGTCAACTGTTGGACAGACTCGGACTTGTTTGTTTTTTTTTATTGTCAAATGAGAAAGAGTATGACGTCAGTGTGGGAGTCTGAGAAAGGACAGTGACATGTTGTTTTTAAGGCATGCTCAGGTGACAGAAGAGGGATGACTAACAAGAATTAAAATTAATCAAATCACACATCTAATTTGAAAAACCGACACAAAGAATTCATTTTTATAAACATAGGTATCAGAATCGGCTAAGTTGTTATTTTAAACATGTTTTAAACTTGTTTTTTGTATCAGTATTGGTATTGGTCTTGATTTTCACAATCAGTGAACCGCTAATTTAAAACTTTTAAAATCTTTTATCATTTCCCCAATGCTTTTCTTCAGCAGACACGGGACATCAGCAGGAGCCGTGGATAAGGCTGCCGCAAACTTATTTGCCGGAGCTCAGCTTGATTTCAGGTTATGGATTGCTTGAGTGTTCATCCTTAACAAGTCTTTTCCTGAAACCATTTCCAAAAACAAAGAGACCAAGTGGTTGCAAGTGAGAAATTCTCAGTGTTTTCTCAGAAGCTCTTTGGCATCTAAAAAGCAGACTCAAATCCGTCTGTTAGCTAATTGTATAGTTTTGAACTGGTTATGTGTCTTAAGTATACTGAATCGATTTTAATGTCTAGGTGCTGTCTCTAATGGATTTGTTTTAAAACCATGCAACTTACAGGTCAAACACAAGACTGATGTAGGACTTTGGTGGTGCTGAGCTCTGAGCTATGAAAGCAAACGAATATCCGAGGGTTTGTAATGAACACTAAGATCGTCTGAGTCAGGTAGAGCCCTGGTCCTTGCATACAGTCACACGATATGAAATGAATACAAAGATCGCATCAAAGAGCATGCTGGGATGCTGCCAGTTTAGGAGTTTCACTGATCGTATGGCTGCTTTTAAAGAGGTAAGCAAGTGCAGCTGGGAATCTAACAGATAAAAAAACAGTCTTTTCATTGGTTAATACTCAGTCTTCCACCCTCAGCTTACCTATCATATGTCACGGTCATTCCTAGATTTCAGTCTCGATTACTCCGCCATGGTTTAATATTACATGAGCCTGCGCAGACTGGTTTTGATCAAACCTATGTTTGGACCTGTTTTGTTAGGCATCAAGCATCCATCCCTCTGAGATCAAACTATATGCCACAGCCTGTTGGGATTGCTCTCCTAACAGTTTGCTCTGGGTTGATTTTCTCACGGCCTCCACAATAATCTTTTCTTCTCTGGTTCTCTCATGCTCATTCCCCCTCGTAAAAATGTAATTCAACAGATTCAGCTTGTTCACATAATGAGGTTATACGTCAAACATTTATTTTTACACTAATTACTGTCTTCAGGCGACTCAAGTGGGCTGTGAAGTGAAATGCAGTACAACATTGGCATCTTACATTGTAGGAAGGCAGCCCACGTTATAAACTCAAACTGGCTAATTGCAGAAAAGTCTAATTGACTCATTGTGTGTTGCTCAATAGAGGGCCTAAACTCTGCCAGGGTGTTTTATTCCCAGGGACAGTCATAATAGACGTGTATTATTTGGCTGCACTGAAGGGATTCTTTGAATTAATACTTGTGCCAGCAGTTCCAGTTATGTGATGACATGTTTTACCCTCTCTATTATCTGAGTCAGTCTAGACTGTGTACACCTGTCTTACTCATAATGTAGTCCACACAATACGGCCTCATGAGACAGTGTTGACACATCCATCAGATAAAAGAACAACAACATACCCTGATATCATCTTGGCAGCTCTTCAAATCTAGTTTTAACGCTTTAAATGGAGCGGTTATTGTATTTATTGTATTTAAATGGTCAAAAAAATCTGATTTTAGGGGCTGAACTGCCTTGTCTTGTCTCAAGTTAGATAACACCTTTCAAATCCGATCATAACTTTTAAGAACAATGCAAAATTCTCCAGCGTCCTCGGAGTTACGACTGTGTTATGGAGGCGGGGATCTGGCAGACAGGAGATGTGGTTGATGTGGCAGCAGAGGGGGAAGAGGTGGTAATTTCCAGAGCATCTGCTGATTGTAAAAGGCAGAGTGTTTTAACAGCAGATGGTTATGGGGAGATGATGGAAGTCCTTCATAACCAGCCGCGGCACAAGGCAACAGCAGCAATCTCTTCAAACAAGGGGCTCCTGTTCCTCGACACTATAAAGACTTATTTTATCCTTTGCTCAGCTGCAGAACAAGAAGGAACGCATACATGCACAGAAAACCATGTATAGTTATGTAGGTGGAATATTTCAAAGTTGTTTTCAGCAGTAACAACACTTTATTTCCTTTTTTGGAAAAACTAATTAAATGTAGCTCATCAGATGTGAAAACATTGAAAGGAAAAATACCAGTCATGAGGTGACACATATGTAGCTTGTGTTTAAAAACTGTCCAAAGCCTAAAAGATTTCTAATGATTTTGAAGAGTGAGAAGCTAAAAATCATGCTACTAAAGATTGTTTTCTGTCAATTCCTTGCCTTCAATAGAAGTCCATTTTGCTGTTCAATGTGACAACATTAGCTGGTTTTATTAAAACATGTCAAAAACTTTTTAAAATATTAAATATATGACTATATAGAACAGAGACCTGTTGCAATTCATGATTCTTTACACATTCTAAATTTACGATTTAACAAATTCAAAAAAGGAAATAGTTCTTCAGTTTCCCTCTCTTTTCTTCATGTGTGAAAGTATGCATGTGTTTGTACTGTATGCATGTGTGTATGTGTGTGTGTCAGAGGGAGATATATTGAGGCAGAGAGATGCAGCGTGCTGGTCGGGATGACAGAGCAGTAGCTCAGTCAGTGGGGGGGCTGACACTTTGGGCCTCTGCTAATTCCTCATGCCTGTTTAAAAGCTATACGGTCCTTTAGCCCCTACACTGTATACAAGTGTGTGCATACATGCTCAGAGGGTAAGTCTTTATAAATGCAGGCAGTGTGTGTGTGTGTGTGTGTTTGGTATGAACAAAGCGTTTGCCAGGACCTTCAGGGTCAGCCTCCCATGGAGAAGCTGTCAAGGTCCCAGGCAGGGGGTTAAGTGGTGTGTCGGCTTCTCGGGGTTGTGTGTCTTATTGTGGGCAATGCCTGCCTTATATAGGGCAGCAAAGGTCACTATATAATATAGACATGGACATGTTCTCGCTCACCCACACACCATATACACACAAATATGAATGCATACATGCTCATGTCATGCAAGTGCACACATAAATCCTTAAAAGTTAGACAGTATAGTTCAGGGCCAGTTTGCACATATACTTGTATCGCTCTCTTTATAAATGGCTTACATTACCGAGGCCTTGGTCTGGGTTCATTTTTTGTATTTATTGTAGGCAGACCTTGTTTAGTGGGAACATACTGAGGGCCTGCATATTTGGTGTTCTGGCAGACATTCTGACATCAGAAAATGATTAAAATACTCAGAACTGTTCTGAAAAGCATACAAAAGGAGCTTTTTGAAGAGCCCTGTGAGTGTTTGCTCTCTGTATATTTAAAATAAAATCCTATTCTGCAGGTTTTAAAGTGGTAGATTCCTGTTCAACATCACTAAGGGTCCTTATTATTGAAGATAAAATATCACTAGCCTTAATGGCCCTACAGTTGAAAAAGCTTTCAAAAGACAAGGTTTCATTACTAGTCACAGCACCTGCTTATGAATACTTTGCTCCTATCTGTTCTTCTCTGAAGACACTAAGTGTGCTTTTCTTTGGAAAAAAAACAGCAAACAGGATCAAGCTGTTCAAAGTGTGAGCAGTCAGTCCTGTCCTTGCCTTTGATCCAGACTAAGGCCCAGTTTGACGGAGCAGGAACTCTTGTCAGTATAACTGAGCTTTGTGTCACGTCAAACAAGCTAAAAGATGCTCAGCATGCTTTTGTTCTGCTGAGCTGGAGAGTGGGCCGCGGGCGATTACTGTTCCAGACAGTGTGGGGGGGCACTGTACTTACTGTATGTGTATATGTGTGTCTGTGCATTTGTGTTGATTCTTGTAGATGTTAAAGGCCATCTCTTTGTATTGCGCAACTGGGAAAAATACATTTATCTAAAATAGAAGAACAAGCATACATGAAGAAATAAAATACTGAACATTTATGGTGAGCACAGAGTCAAAAATGTCATTACTCCCTCCCACACACACACACACACACACACACACACACACACACACACACACACACACACACACACACACACACACACACACACACACACACACACACACACACACACACACACACACACACACACACACACACACACACACACACACACACACACACACACACACACACACAAATCCCTCTTAGATCATCCCTCTGATAATACTGATTCTGATTGATTCTTGCTGAACCAAAACTAATTCTGCATTGAAACTAATTGGCCTAGTTGAGTTTCCCCTGTGGGGGGGGGGGGGGACACTGAAGGTTTTTTTGGCACTGGAACAAGGTCTTTGGGTCACGTCTTGGTGGGCACAAGCTCCGTTCTGTTCACACTTCCAACTGTGACTTCATGAACTTTTGAACTCGCCTCGCCAAACAGGAAATTGAAACAATAAGCTTCTGGAAAGAGTATGTAATTCCAACACAGAGTCGGGATTTGTTATACTAGCAAATGATTTGGCCCTTTTGAGCTGTTTATTTATGCAGTCTGGTTGGTTCGGAGTAAACAGAGAAACGCTCCCAAATACGCACTCACTCGCTCACTTACACACACACACACACACATACACACACAAAGGGGGCTTTATGGAAGCAAGTGGTGACATGCTGTGGACAGGTTTTCGGGAGGTTTAACGACATGTGTGGTCTAAAGTTAGCGCAGTTGGAGAATGCCTTCCATCTTTACGTCCATCCATTCCTGAACATGCACTCCTCCCCAGCTGTCTCCTTCATCTCATCTTTGGGTCTGAGCTGGCTGTCAGGGCCTTCATGGCTCAACACGACCTACTGCACGTTCAACACGTACCACGGCTGCGTACTGCAAACGCTCATCAAGAAAAATGACTATCAATCAGCGTTATAAAAGAGGGATGAATTCTGACATAACGGCTAAAACCATAGGAGTTCATGTTGCGATTCTCAAGGTGCATTTTCCCTATAGTTTCCATCTTAATTCATAACAAATGTTGGTACCCTCTTCTGTATTCTTCAGCTTCCTAACATGTTTTTCGGCAGCTTTTATTGTCCCTTTTTACGCTCACAAAAAACCCACAGAGAGATCTCCCTTTGTTTATTCCTTCTGCCTGCCCTCCATTTTAGTCCCCGTCTCCCTCCACCTGCTGCTCCCTCTCCGCACTCTTATGCTCGTGTGTCGAAAGCCTAAACCGCCTGGTATTGATGTCCCCATCAGGGCACAGCGGGGGCCCCTTCATCGCGGAGACACATGTAGAAAACACATTTGCTTGGGTGAGATGTCCCACATGAGATATTTGTCAAATGTGTATGTGCGAGGAGATGGTCCATATCCAGTCAGCAGTGCGAGCTGCAAAAAAAATTAAAAAAACTCCCACAGGTGTTAGGGATCAATCCAAACACAAATCATTTCATTCTCTCTAATCCCTTTCCACAGCCTCACCTGCATGTTTTACAGTTTTTGTTTTTTTTCCCAACGTTTCACAGCTGCTAACAGATCCAAACGTGTCTCCTCCTCTCTATGTTTTTTTTGTTTTACAGCGAAGTCTGCCTTTTTCAAGCAGTGAGATAAAAAAAAACATCAATTCCCATAAATACTGCTGACCTTTTGTTTCTGTTATAGGGGAAAAAAGCATGAGGCTGATATTTTGGGGGGGGGGGGGGCGCCGGGGGAGTGAGCAAAAGATGGATCAAGATAAGGAAAGGAAGAAAAAGATGACATGATCCAAGATTTATTTAATTCCTGTAGTGAAAAAAAACTCAATATTTCAAAGAATATCAGCTGAAATATGATCACAAAAGAGTGAGAATGCTTTCAGGCCGAGGCAAAAAAGAAGAAAAGGCAAGGAGATTATGAAAACATAAGAATCAAAATCATATGTTGCTATCTAATTGACCATCTCTGCAGTTCAGTATGAGGCATATGCAGGAGTGGGTTTAATATGAGGCTCTGGTTTTGCTCTGTTTGACTGAAAAAGACTCATTTGAAGCACTAACGTATGTTAGCACAAAGTAGGGACATCTGTTAAACTACCGAGAGCACTTTCGCCTCTCATTTAAGTAATTTTGACAGACGACAAAGGATCAAAGTAAGCAACAGAAACAATCAGTGCTTTGGGTGAATACTACAGAAGTGGAGGCTTCTGTGAAACGCTCAGGCTGATGTTTTCAGTGCTGATGGTCTTTGAAACATACACACATAACGTCACACACACTTTCATAATTCATCAGCCCTGACTCGATACATTTCCCGATGAATGGTGGAATATTTGAAGCGGGATGCATCATGAATAAAGAGCAGGGGTGGAGGAATGATTGGCTGGAAACGCTTATTTATCGAGAGGATGCTGCAGGGGCCGGGGAGGTGATAGAGGGAGGGAGGGAGGAAACCTGGGATTTAGTGAGGAGGATTGTGTGTAATATTTCCACGTGCTTCCGGTCACGGTTGGTTGGCTTTAAATTAAACGGGCACACCAGAGGGCCTATATATGTACACACACACACACACACACACACACACACACACACACACACACACACACAAACAAAAATAACATGCATATATACTGTACAAACAAGGATTTAAACACCCACAGACATGCAGAGAAGTAAGTCAATCACAGAAGTTGTGTTTATATACCTGCGTCCAATTGAGCTGCACAGACTCCCATCATCAGCGTACACACTAAACAAATACTCAAATTAAAAACAAACTGATGGCCAGCCACCAATAAGCAAAAAACACGGCGATATGCACGCACTTAGGGAGCGTAGTAATATTGCAGACGCACACTCCCGAAGCGGAGCGTGCTCTTGCATAAAACATAAGCCGTTGAGCATTTTAAGTGCTTCTATTGTAATCAGGCCAAAGCCATAACCGCTCCCATAAAGGCCTGCTGAGAGTGGCTGAAGGTCCATTTAGGCGTCCAGAACAAAGAGCATCACTTGATCAATAGACAACCTTGTTAGGGCAATATGCTGCGTCGGGCACATTCGTAAAGGCCCAGGGGGGGGGGGGGGCGGATGATGGGAGGTGGGTGTGACACGGGAGGGGAAGTTGGGTCTCTGTGGCGTTGAGTGAAAAAGCAGCAGTGAGCGAAATGATCACACAGACGTGCGCCAACATGCATGAAACATACTGTAGCCAAAATAATCACCTAGCAAGTGTTTTGTGCCTTTGCAAAACTCCGAATGAGGCTTGTGTGTAATTGTGTGTACTCATATGTGTGTGTGTTTGTATGTGTGTGTGTGTGTGTGTGTGCGTGTGTGTGTGTGTGTGTGTGTGTGATCGAAAGCCACTAAAAGCTCTTTAGGGGCACCTCAGGGAGCTATCCTTCATGACTTATCAACTAAGCAGACAGGCAAAAGTGTGCGTACACGACACTCAAACACACACACACAAACACACGGACAAACGCACACACTTGCCTGCACTTATACACACAAAGTGGATCCTTAATGAACCCTTGTCAGTTTGAAGGGAACAAAGGTTAGAGAGAAAGAGGAGCACAGGAGTGGAGAGTGGAAAGCAGAAGAATAGAGTGGAGGTGGGTGAGTGGGGGGGGGGGGGGTAGATTCTCCCTGGGCTGTTTGGCCTTGAGATCGATCGCTTATCACTGTCACCTAATCTGTCCATCCCCCCCCCCCTCTCTCTCTCTCTCTCTTTCTTTCTTTCTTTCCATTTCTTTCTTCTCCCTCCATCTCGCTCTGGTGCAGAGAGGTGCAGAGAAAATGAAGGGCAGACAGAGATACAGGGCGACAGAATGATGGAGTGCACGCCTCTCATGAATAGAATTAGAGAGGAGAAAGAGGGAGAGGAAGTCAGCAGCGGAGATGGAGTAAAAAACAAAGGCGAATAAAGACCAACAGACGGAGGAGTGGAATGACAGTAAGCGCCGAGTGACAGAGAGAGAGAGACAGAGAGAGAGAGAGAGAGAGAGAGAGAGCGGAGATGCTGTGCAGCCTTCCAATAAATCTACAGTAAATCTTTTCAGAAGCACAGCGGCTCACTGATATATGAACAAAACAAAAAGACTGAAACTGAAATGCTTTAGGTGCTGTCATGTTTGTCACAGGAAACAACACACAAAACCCTTTTCATGTTTGGTCAAATAAATATGGGTACAAATAAAAGAGTCTTACAAATACAAGTCATTTTCATGAACCCTCCTTTGAGGAAGATTAGAGATAAATTAAACCTCAAAGACAGCAAACCAGAGTATAAAATCAGACTTCCTGACCAGGTGAGAACTGCAGGCAAGCTCAGGATACAATATGATATGAATCGATTCTATCCTGATTGATATATTGCAAGGTAATCATATAATCGTGATACTAGTGTATATCTGTTTGTGACTAGCTCAGTGTGCATGTGTCTGGATGGTAGAGCGAGTGAAGAGAGAGAAGTGAGTGTGTGCAATCAGCGGATGCGGTGTGCGAGACGCGTTTTTGATGCCAGTGACCAGAGCCGAGTCAGAGCAGAGAAGCGAGTTAGCAGAAACTGTACGAGCAACGAGAATGTGAATGAATCCTCGAAGTTGAGCTAAAACTTTGGCCCGAGAGCAGGACAATAAGTCTCCCCTCCCCCGCTAACTGAAGGATGTAAAATGCCTCTGAAGGTAAAGTGCAGAATCACTGTACACTGTTGTCAGTTTCACCTCTTATCATGCTTCATCCTCACACTTCTTTTTCTGTTGTCGGATATAATCCCGCTGAGGGAGTCACCAGTGATTAGTTTATGTGTCACATGACTAAGGACGATGATAAATTGCTGTACCGATATTTTGACCCAACCCTATTTCTGACCATGTTTCTTTTGCATAACTGATACATCCTTGTATCAAAGGTGTCTTCACTCTGAAACTGCATCCAACCAAAACTCCATCAACCCTAAAATAAAACACGCGTATAAATCTTATATGATGTTCTTTTCCACCATAATTCAACATTTAACAACTTCTAAAACTACACCTCAGCTCTCAGTGCAGCAGGTTCAAAACTGTCACTGTGCTTTTTCTCATCTCCCCCTCGATTGCACAATTATTACACACTGCTCCCCCTTTTCCTCTCTCTATCTCCCCTTCTGTCCTTCCTTCCTTCCTTCCTTCCTTTCCTCCCTGTTATTACCCTGCTCCTATTCCCTGCCTCCTGGCTGTCTTTTGGCAGCACAGGAGGGATGACAGATGAGAGGGAAGAATAACAAGACACAGAGACACAAAGCAGACAAAGACTGGGCTGTTGTTTAGGTGTCGCTCTTCAAACATCTTACAGTCAGAAGATTTCAGTCCCGTGTGCGCGTTCACAGAAGTGCAAACAGCAGCAATGAACAGCAGCTTTGTGTGCAATTTCAACAACAACAACAACAAAAAAGAAGGATAGTGAGACAGAGTTGTGAAGTGGCCCACTGTATTTCCCAGAGGGTCACTTTGAAACAATAGAGGACACATGATGGTGGGAGAGTAAGAATAAAGGACATTAGGGATGGTGAACATTTCCTCTTTAGCTGCAGTGAAGGCGTCGCACTTTGGGCTACAATTAACCTGAACACTTAACCCCCATCAGGGAGAGACACACAGAGGGAGGGAGAGAGAGGGCGAGACACACAGAGGGAGATAGAGACACACAGAGGGAGGGAGAGAGAGGGAGAGACACACAGAGGGAGGGAGAGAGAGGGCGAGACACACAGAGGGAGATAGAGACACAGAGGGAGGGAGAGAGACAGAGCGAGAGACACAGAGGGAGATAGAGACACACACAGGGAGGGAGAGAGAGGGAGAGACACACAGAGGGAGATAGAGACACACAGAGGGAAGGAGAGAGAGAGAGGGAGAGAAAGAAAAAAAGAGGAGGGAAACTTTGAGCAGTCATAACAAAAATCATCCTTCCAAATGAAGAAAGAGCCGACATGGAACATAAAATGAAAAGAAGAACAATTAATGAACTGCAGTGCAAAAAGACACACTGAAAAGTGCCGTCACTTTTGTCTTGCCTCTTGAGTGCATTTCTCAACATGTTGTACTAAAAGCGCACCATGCCAAACTGCCAAATCCACAGCATGCTTCCACTTCAACTTCTCTGTCTCTGATGTGGTTTTATTACACGTCTTCCTTTCACTTTCTTCCAGTCTGTGCAGAGAGGATTTGTTTCTTTTTCTCCCAGTGATGTCTTCTTAAATCCTTGCAAAGATCCGAGCCCAAAAATCAGGGAATGAATTCCACTGGCAAGGGTGATAAACAGTTGAAGTATTGCCCTGATAGCAAGAAAGGAAGCCCAGTTAGAGTTGCTCTGGTTTCATTTCTCTGCACTCAACTCAGGTCCAAGAAGCACAAGAAGAAGAACACAGACAGGACACAGATTTACAGAGAAAATCTGTGAAAAAAAAGTGTGGCAGAGAGAAGTCAGACACTGAAGCAAAGTGTGGTTGTGTTTGTGCACTTCTTGACATTAACTTCTGCCTGCATGAGTGAAATTAGCACTGCAGTAAGTATTCTTCCTCCGTGCTCACTTACAGTCTCGTCTCCTGGCCTTGAGGACAGGCTGCACATCTGTCCATCCATCCCCTCAGACTGCATTAAACGGTCTCAGCGCGCATCTCCACTTCACCCTCCGCCTTGCCACTCCATCACCCTCTCTCTCCCCGTCATTATATAACACTTATCTACCCTCCTACAACTCTCAATAATGCAAAGGCAAATGGGTATGCACACCCACACACGCGCGCACACACAAAGCAATAAGCAATAATCCGTCCCAGCTTTGGTTTCTAAGTGACAAAGAGAATGATAAAAAAAAGAAAAGGAAATGTTAAGAATATTTCAAAAAGAAAAAAAAGGCACATTTATCAAAGTATTCTGTCCTCAAGTGTGACGCCTGTGAGACGTTGCTGTGATAGGACAGAGTGTTTAACTCTCTTCCAACATCCCCCTTGATCTCATCTGGGACTTCCAAATCGTTAACAAACAAGCCTGACATTTTCATCTGTGGTCTTGTGTTATCAGCGGTGGAAAGGGCTGCATAATCACTCAGCTAACATCAACATGGAAATGACGCCTGGTGATGCGATATGAAATGTCCTTAATGAAACAACACCGAAAAATATCTGCATTAACACACTGGGAAAAAGGTTGTTACCATTCCCTTTGTAATCAGATATTAAAGTGAATTGCACAGCAGTAGATGTAATAATGATGACTGGTTATTTCCTTAAGTATCATTATTATCATGGTTAGGATTATTATACATATGTGATTGTTGTGTGCTACTTAAATATACACAGTGAACAGCTAAGCACAGTGTACAATTATGTTAAGAGTGTCTTTGTTGGAACAAGCTGAGGACCCGAGGCTAAAATGTAATTCACATGGCGCTGAAGGAAAATCAGATCAGCCCATCAAAATCAGATCAGCCCATCAAAGAAAGGCTCAATAACTTGATGTTAAAATAGACCCGACAGTAAGATAGAAGCATTTGAATAATAATTCCAAGAGTCATTTAAGGTAAAACCTGAAGAGATATCTAAAGAGTACGGCGAGTTTGAGTGAAAGCTGGCTCATTTTTTCTAATCTGGGATGGATTCATTGTGTAATGAGTAAAAAGTAATGTGAGAGAGCTCATCGCGGTGATATATTACCAAAAACCATCTGGCAGGGAGGACCACAGTTAAATGTTGACAGTAATGACAATTTAGTTCACTGGCCTTATTAAATAAAGAGCTCATTTGTGCAGACATATGGCCAATCAGCTCATTGCCTGCCACTTCGTCATGAACACATGCGCACACACACATACGCACACAAACACGTGCATGTAAACACACACACACACACAAACATTAACCCACTCACACAGAAAAAGACCCTAAATGTAAGCACATGCACACAAACAAAGAAGAAAACGTATCAAGTTATGGTTGAGGCTGAACACCCACTATGAGAAGTTTCTACGAAAACTCAAAATCTAAAATGATTAAACTTGTTTTTGTGTACCAGAGTGATATAAAAATGACACTGAACACAAGCTTGCACGTGAAACCATGCAGTGTTTATGTTCACATGCCTCTAAACATACCTTTTTTTGTTTTAAGGCATATATCTTTTTATTTTATTTATTTATTTTATTTCTTCTCTCATCAAACACACAAATCAGCATTAGGACTGAAGCTATACTGATGGAAATATTGTTTCAAAAAACAGAACCAAATCCTCGAGGAGTATCGTCACATGAGTCTGTGGCCCAAGAGAAAAATAAATCCTTTATGACACAGACAGACACATAACTCATGTGAGCGTTTCACTGCAGAGTTCAGACTCTGGAAGAAGAAGAAAAAAACGAACAGTTGTGTGATAATTGTTGTGGGGACTTGGATACAGGACAGACGGAGGGACAGCTGGGAATATCTTTACTGGATTCCACATAAACACTCTGGGTGTTTGTGAGAGCAGGTGTCTGTCTGTCTGTTGCTTATATGTCTCTCTGTCTGTCTGTCTGTCTTCTACATGCCTGATTTGTCGGGTGTGTGCAGGTGTTGAGCTGTGTAAAATGTCCATGACGCAGCTCCTGTTTTCCATACTTGTAACCGGCATTCAGCTCGCATACACACACACACACACACACCCACCCACACACACACCCACCCACCCACCCACCCACACACACACAGGGATGAGAGGGGGAACATGAGAAGGACAGTAGTGAGGAAGACAAACATCCCTTGTGTTCTCTTAACACAACCAACTGCATCATCCATCTAATCCTGTGCCTTCCTGTGCCGTTCTCTCCATCCTCTGCTCCTCTTTAGCTCTCATCAGCCTCCAGCTACACAATGTGAAAATCTATTAGCTTGTTGTGTGTTTGACAGAAGAGAGCAGGTTAGCACATCGACTGTAGAAACAACATGTGACAAAGCCCTTTTTACTCATTTAGATCAGGCCGGAAAAACATCGATACTGTTGTCAAAGATTCGCACACTGGAACTCTTCTCTTTTTTTTTTTTTTTTTTTGCATTTGATTGAAGCCTTTTCACATCAGCCGAGGAAAATCCCACATCATAGCATCTCTCAAACAAAAGGAAACGTTACACTTAACTGGTTCAAGAAATTGGCAAGAAATGTGGCGATGTTTACGCGTCCTTCTTTGCTTGATTTGTGTCACATTTTTGTTCTCTGTTGATTCACAAGAATAAAACCTGTTCTCTCCAGTGTTATCGTTCTTACGCTTGGCAGCAGTGCTGGCAAGCAATTCTGTGTTCAAGACAGCACAAACTAAGTCTGATGTGACTTAACTGTAGCAGAAATCTATCAAGATGAAGGTTGATTAAATACAATAAATTTTCGCCATGGGAAGATAATTTCAATGTTCTTTGCTTATCATATCAAGAGGCCTCTTCTCATTCAGCCTCTTACTATGGAAGACAGATTCCTCGATTAGCACAACAATTAGAACCATTTTACTTCATTTAAAAGATGAGATTATTTGTGTTTTTATCTGTGCTGTGGTTTGGAGCAGGTAATGTTTTAGAAAGATGATGTCATATAAGTTAATTTACTTACAAGGACTTAGCCAAATTTGAACCCAAATCCAATGATACAGCTGTTTTTTTCCCTTGCTAGGTCAACTTATTCAAATCTTAACAAATCACAGCCACCAGGTTCTGATAAAAACTGAAGTTCTGAGTGTCAAAGCTCCTGTGAGGAACTTTCAGATAGTCTCGATTCTCACAAACTCCCGAACCCCATGTGGAAAAAAGTACTAATACTTCATTCTTCTGGTGATTTTGTCCTGTACTTGTGTAACAAAATGCTCATGCTGCCTCTCGTAACAGTCAAATGAATCACTCATGGAGAATATTTTCCGTGGAAAATGCTAAAAAAAAAGAAAGAAAAGGGGGCTGTTTTGGCAGCGTCCTGTTTAGCACTTCGTCTCACACCTACTCTGCGCCAGCGATTTCAGACATCGAGAATTATCATATAGAAAAAGTCAATGTTCATGCTGATGGTGTTGTTTGCATTTGAAGGCCAAAAAGAGGTGTACATTTTAATTTCTGTCTGTATCATTACCTACTAAACACTCCTTATAGGAGCTTAAAGGTCACATGTTATGCAAAATGCATTTTACCATGTTTTTTCGAACACTAATAGGCTATATGTGCCTAGCCTGTCTACAAGCCGCTGAATTATAAGAAAAGTCCATCCTTTCTGTCTTTTGCCTCCTCCACTTTTCAGAAAATGTGTGCTCAAACAGGCCGTTGCAGATTTTTCCCTTATGACATCACAAAGGGAAGTAACCTCCCAGGTGGGTGACACTCCCAAAGCTAGGTGGTTGATCTGTCTTCTGAGTCTGCCTTCTCACCGTAAACAATTGGGCATGATGCAAGAAAGGCAGAGCCACCCAAGCCCTTCTGGAGAGGGGCGTGGTCAAACACAGCTCATTTGCATTTAAAGCTACAGACACAGAAACAGCCTGTTCTGAGCAGGGCTGAAAAAGAGGGGTTTACAGGCATGTTAAAATACAGGATCAGTGGCAAGAAACATCACAGACATGTTTTTGGGACCTCAGAGACTTATTTAAACTAATTGAAAAGGAGACGAGTATGTGACCTTTAAGCATTACACTAACAATATATGGCATGCTCTTTTTTTTTTCTACCAGTATTAGGTTAGAGTGTGCAAACTTCTATTGTCAAGAGTTGGTTATATTTTAATATTTTCAACATAAATGCAGACAGTAACAAACTTGTTTTGGTTTGCCTTTGCTCACCATGCATTGAGCTTATTTTCTGGGATATAAGTGACGCTGAAAACTGACAGAGTAAGCAGGAGTTGCCACAGTTTTTTACTTTCTTGATGCTCAGACAGTCAGAGTTTGTTTCGTCTGGTTTAATGTGCAAGGCTGAATAACTAATGGCATTCCCCTTGAAACCATATCCGTATCAATGACAGTCAGAAAAGGCTTAAGGTGTTACATTACACTCACAGATTCCCATATCTGATAACACACAATACAACTATTAATACACTATCTATTTCTTCTTCACCATGTAACTTTCCTTTATTTCCGTTAGGTCTTGTTCCTCCATTCTTTACCTCTGTCTCACCTCTACACATGTTTTTTCTTCTTCCTATCCTTTCCTATCAGAATGTCCCTCCTCCTCCCTCTTTCTTTCCATCTTCCCTGTACACATGCTTCATCTATTCAGTTTACTTTACGCACAACTCGTCCCTTTCTCCCGTCCCTTTCTTCTGCGCTCCCCTTTGCTCTCAGGTGTAGTTTAGATAAGGCTAGAGGAGGGGATTAGTGAGAGCTCTCTGCCATGTTTGCCTTTGGCACAGAGGACAAAAGGACCGGGTCGTTCTCACTGCTCCGCCATCTCCATTCACCTGTCTCCACACACACACACACACACACACACACACACACACACACACACACACAGACTCTCTCTCTCTCTCTCTCTCTCTCACTCTCACCTGTGTAATGACTGTGTCACCGTGCCCCAGTTATGAACTGAATCAGCATAATCCCTTCACACTCCATTAATCAAGAAAAGGCAGGGTGTAGTCCCACAAAAATGCACAGACACACACAGAAACACCCAGCTGACACATATAACCTCACCCTGTGTGGTCTACCAACTTTAGCTGGTCCCGTGGGCTGATATTACTGGTTTATTGAGGCAAGTCAGACACAACAGCATGCCCAGTCTACAGGTGTGTACACCAATCTGTCAGTAATCCTGTATTTTTTTTTTTTTTACTAAACAGGTTGATTCAAGTAACTGAAGACGGCGTGCCGTGCAGGGATATTACAAAATGATTGGCCTTGCTTCCTCCACTGGGCCTGGCTGAGCTTAGCAGGTGCTTCTCGCTATTGCAATATTCAATATCTCTCAGCATTTCTGTGATTCTCTTTTCGTCTTGTTTCCTGCAGAGATGATTATTCAGACCGCACCCCAGCTTTTGATGAAGAAATTTGACTTCTGATCATGTGCTATAAACACCAGATGAATATACAGCTCCAGCACATTATGTCTATATGATGACTGCGGGGAAGATCGATCATGTTCACAGTGAACGTTGCTTTATAGCACTTGTCGTCCATGTCGTACCTCAGTGGAGCTATTACAGCTTAAGTGGTGCAGTTGTGTAAGCATGTGTGTGTGTGTGTGTGTGTGTGTGTGTGTGTGTGTGTGTGTGTGTGTGTGTGTGTGTGTGTGTGTGTCAGCCCAAATAAGGCAGCTTGAGCAAATGAAACGAAATCAGCTAAGGATGGCTGTCATGGCATTGGATAGATTAAACACACATGGGCGTCATCCAGGAAAACCAGGTTCAACACCCTTCTGAAACAAACAGTCAATGTTGGATAATTAGTTTACCTTTTTTTGTTTTTCGTGGGAGTTACGCCTTTATTAAAGAGACAAGACAGTGGATAAAGTTGGAAATTGGGGAGAGAGAGAGAGTGGGGAATGACAAGCCAGAATGTAGCAACAGGTCAGATTCGAACCATGGCTGCCTGCGTTGAGGACTATAGGTGTGTGTTTCACTAACCACTAGGCCCCCAGTGCCCTGAAGTCGACCTCTTTAAGAGTTATGCAGCACAGGTTCATTATGTAACACGTTAGTGAGGTATGATGCACACCTCAGTCATGTATCAAACCTACATTGGTGTTTATTTGATTTTGTTTGTACATATTTAGACATCAATTAAAATGTCCTTCTTGTGAACAGCCTGACCGAGCAGTTTGTCTTCTCAACAAACAAAGCCATGTATTTGCCTACAATTGATAACACTACACATTCTCACGGTTATCATGTGTTTATGACTGTTGTATGTCCAAACACGTCATGAAATGTGAAATGTCTCTCAACAAGCCTTCTTTTTAAAAGTCTAACCAGATGTTGAAATCTTGCTTGAACACAGGGCCCTGAATATTAAAAACTGAGGCTACATATCTTTAAAAAAAATGAGGATACATATTTCAAAGCGTAGGGTGACAGACCAAGCTGTCATATTTTAAAAAGTAAAGCGTGTGCCATCTGCTTTTTAGAGAAGAAAATACTTCTTAAAAACAAAGAAGGACAAACAAAGCTGTCTCTAAGACATTCGATGGCCTTAACCTAGACTAACCAAAGGTTCTGGAGTGGGTGCACAGTCAGTGCAAAGATGATGTCATACGGGGAGAATGAAGAGGAAACTGGAGGATAACACCAGAATTAACTGACTTTATCTTTTCAGATCAAGCTGCTGTCAGCAGACGTCAGCTGCAGAAGTCAAAATGAGTATGCATACAGCTAGCTATAATAAAAGCTTTGTATTTAATGTAAACACTACTTTTTAATATGATGGGGTTTTTTTTAAATGAAGGGAAAGAAAAGCTATTATGTCCTTGTTATAACTGATTCTTCATTTGATGCACTTTCACTTTTGCATTTCTTAACTAAACAACCAAACCAGTACAACATGATTCTAATGTGCAAGATTTATCCTTAACCAAAGACTACTGGGATGACTTCCCTATAAGCAGGTCAAGTGTATGCTAAGGTTAAACGTCTACATCTTGCTGAAAATGTATATCAGATATTTTTTTCCCGCCCACATTTTCAGCTATCTTCTACCTGACCATCTATGCATGGGTCCCAGCTGGGCCGAGCCTCGGGGCTGAATTGGGCATCGGTCCAGAGCAGACTGTAATCTGGAGCTCCTATCATCGTGGATCCGCTCGTCTGCCTGTGTGATCAGGCAGACAGAGTGCTGAGCGTTTGATCAGCCTGATACTGAGCCCAGTGGGCGATGAGCCACCACAGAGAGAGACATGACAATCAGTGAAATTTTGCACACACACACACACACACACATACAGGCAAGGCACAAGCAATCGTATACATGGAAATAGACTGATCCACTGAGTGGGCAGGAAAAAATATTGAGTTAGTGAAAGAAAAACAAAGACAGAGCAAAAGCAAATAACCAAGGGAGGAGGACGAATATGTGTGTGTGTGTGTGTGTGCGTGTGTGAAGAGCAAGAATGAGACCTTGTATTTCTGTTCGTTATCAGGCGAGAGTGTGTGTTGTTATTCTAGCACCCACCTATCAGTCAGGGCCTGCAGGCGGGGAGCAGAGCAGTGTGGGTAGCAGAGGTGTCAGCTAATCTGCTGTGATTGATGTGTGAGTCCAAAACTGATGAAACTTTACTGTACGCTGCAACGGGCTATGTAGCATATTGCACAGACACACACACACACACACACACACACACACACACACACACACACACACACACACACACACAACACAAACAGTGTGTGACTCTTCCTGAGGGGGGGATGCACAAAATTATGCATACACGATAATGACACGTGCACCCTGATCTCCAGCCCGCGCAGCTTGTCTCTAAGCCTGTTTCTGCATCCTCCAAAGCCGGAGATTTCCCGCCATAGCTGAGGTCTCAGTCAGACATGCTCTCTCCATTTCACCTAATTGGCCGTGAAAAATGGATGATAAACATAAACAGTGACTGTCATTATGTATGTGTGTGTGTGTGTGTGTGTGACCGATGTGACGAGACAAGACAGGGGCTTGAGGGTGTGTGCACGGTGGCATTTACGTATGGAGACCCGGGGAGCGTAAAACTAAGGTATTCAGTTTGTATTTTAAGCCTAATTGCCGAAATAACAGTGTACTTTCAAACAGCGCCCAGATGTGGTGAGCTGGCTTGACTGTGAGAACACCCACACAGAACTGAGGGAGAGATAAAGAAATAAACAGAGGAGGAAAAAGGGAAAGTGAATTTATCTCCCTTGCTGACTAATGATACTTTTCAGAACAAAAACAACTGAGAATGGGTTAAAGAAATGGAAAACAAAGGACGCCACCACATCGACCTCCTCATCCTTTTGTTATATCCTTACAATCTTATTATAAAACCACAAACATACACACACTTTTCTTGCATAAAAATTGGACCCCATTAGCAGTGATGTCATCTGTGTGAGGCACTTTATTTATTTCTTTGCAATGATACCTCTCTACAGCTCTCGATCAGTGTTTACAAAGAAAGAGACATCATTATTTATGCTAAAAGCTTCTGCTTCCAAGCAAAATAAGCAGTTGGAACAACTATCTCTGAATATCACTATTTACATAATGACTCATTCTTTGTTTTCTAAGGAGCACTTTTCTAAATAAGCATGCTGGTCGCCTGCAACACTGTGTTCTTTATTTCTTGTTAATTCCTCTCTTCCCGGAGGACGATTGAATCATACTCAGACTCTGTGCCGGACTGTGGTAAACTGCTGTTCTGATCCAGTGTCCTCTTTTCAAACGTACACACACACACACACACACACACACACACACACACACACACCAAGCATCTACAGTGTTTGCTTTTGTGTGTGTCTGGTGTGTGTTTGTGGCAGAGGTGTTGCTATCTAAACACAATCTGTCTGGGTCATAGAAGGATTCTGTGTCCTGTAAAGTAGATGCAGGAAAACACCGTGTCAGCAGCAGAGCAGGTCTGCATGGAGCAAGTCTTATAGAGCAGATACTCAGTTGAAGTTTTCAGTTTTTATTTGGGAGATAGAAGTCAAGTTTCATGTGAAGAAATCAACAAATGTTCAAAAAATATAGTTACCAATTCTGTTGTATGATTTTGAGTACTGGAGTATCACTTTTTACTGGATATTTTTTAACATCTAATTAACTCTTGAGGGTTTACCTGCAGTTGTCAGCCCTGGCTTTAAGTTAAATTGGTATTTATGTGCAGGATTTAACATCAACAGTGTGAAGATAGGGATAAAGTTGGACACTGTGCATCCAACTCACTGAATTTTTAAACAACTATGGACGATGCATCTCCATCTCCTCTGGTCGTAGGAAAGGGAAGCAAAGATGCCCTCACAAAGGGTGCCAACATATTGCTCTTGTGGTGTCATTTGGTGCAGAGACATGCGCGGGAGGGATCAGGCTGGTTGAGCCGCAGAATCCACGTCCTGCCCCTTCCGCTAACCAAAGCACACGTTTAACTAACTAAGAAAACAGCAAAGATCTCCCAGGATGCTACAGCCCACAGAAGAACAGAGCCTTGTGTTGGTTTGAAGCAGACACTCATGATGGAAAGTTCAATGAGTCTTCTGTTAGTAATTGTTACCGTTGCTCCTCTTCTATGTTTATCTGGTAACGAACACTGCAGGAGCCGCATCTGTCCTATTAAGAGTTTAAGAGTCAAATAACTAAAGTGAACTTCTACATACAATGAACACTTGTGCATACATCATCATGAGAAGAAATAACTATGATGACATATGCGTATGAGAATAAGTGTATTTGGCCTGACTTTTAATTTATATATTTTGACCCTTGTCCCATCTGTAAACATGGAGGAGGCGGAGCCTATGACCTGCACTGCAGCCAGTCAGATGTGGAAGCTCCAGATATGTTGGCTTCACTTTCAGGGAGCGGTTGTGCAGTCCATCATTTTATACAGTCTACGATCCAACCATCTACTTTTCTCAAGTTTGTTCAAAAACTTGAATGTCAAGCCACTCGGGCCTTTGATTCTGAGAGAAACACATCATACATTGACAACCACACGGGGTTAGCATGAAAAATAGGTGTTTGAAGTTGTTTTCTCATATTCCAAATGGCTAAACTCCAAAATCAAACTTGATTCTTGATTCAAACTGTCTCTCTTTTCCTGCCCCATTTGTTTCCTTAAGTGGGATGCTGTGTGTGTGTGTGTGTGTGTTAGTGTTAGAGAGAGAGAGCGTTGAGTGGTGATGCTCAGAACTGAACATTATGCAGGAATGCTTTTGTTCTCAATTAAACCAAATCCAAATTCCCACCAGTACTTACAAATACTGTCGAACACACGGGGACACACACATTGAAACAGCACAGGTCCTCTCTCTCAATCTCTCCCCGCTGCAATTAAAACTTCGAGCAGCAGACGGGCACACAACAAGGAGCTAAAAATGTGAAGGTCCTACAAATTCCAAAAGCCTTCCAAACAAATCTTTAGTACGTCCCCGGAGCGCGGTGTGTGTGTGGGGGGGGTGGGGGGCCGGGTCAGGATCAGAATCAGAATCAGTTGTCGGGGACATTGACATTCTACACGAGGTTTGGTGATGGGAAGCTCTGGCAGGCTTGTTCGGTCGTTCCGGTCCAGAATTCCTGATGAGTTGATGTTTATCTTATCGGGAAGCGATAGTAATTTCTGAAGTGTTTTACATCAATTCGGCTAATTCAAATTCGGTCTGGACAAACAGAAGAGGCACATCCTATCAGACACGGAATGCTGTCACACATTTAAAAAAAAAAAAACCCAGCCAGCCTCACACACACATTTGCATGCACACAAACTCCGAACCGGAATGCTCTTAATGAATAAAGTGTAGTAGCTCTGGCAGAGTGAGAGCAGTTACTGTGACCCTCCTACAGGACAGGAATGAGGAGAAAGTGTCCTCCTTCTGCAGGGAGTCTCTCGAGGGCCAATTAGTCAGAGGAGCCATGGTTAATGCCACACAACCCTCTCCTCTGCTTTATTTCCCTTTGATGGTTCCTTTAAAACGTGTACAACAAAGCAGAGCAAATTGGGGGAGACAGTCATTCAGAAATCACAGCGCTTCACACGCGATGAAACGAGCAACGATTCTTAAAACGAGAGCTGGATTCAGATGTTGCTTTGAGGATCGTATGCAAATTGTGCGTCATTATTCTGAATAAAGATTGCCATTAAATTACTCTAAAAGCTTTTTTAAGGGTAGTTTTGTCCAAAGTGTGCATATTGATACGTCTGAAGAAGCTTTAATCAGAGGTCTTACACCTGATTGGTTCTTGCTGGCTTCCTTCCTGCTCTCCACCGACATTCTTTCCTGGTGCAACAAAAGTAATTACCAAAGACCTCTACCTTGCCCTGGGGACAGAGAGGAGAGCATATGCTATCACACGCACACACACACACACACACACACACACACACACACCCAGGGTAACACCGTCCAATACTTGTTCACCATCTCCAGCTCCCTGGCCACTGAATGACAGCCTGGCTAATTAGAATCTGATTTACCCATTTAATGAAAAAAGGAATAATTAGATAGTTAGATAGCAGCCAGGAGACATTCATTCCGCATGCATTTAGAGTCACGGTGTGTGTGTGTGTGTGTGTGTGTGTGTGTGTGTGTGTGTGTGTGTGTGTGTGTGTGTGTGTGTGTGTGTGTGTGTGTGTGTGTGTGTGTCCTGGGGGGAAAGAATTTTGAAATGGGACGCTTGATTGCACCGCCCATCTAACTGCTTTCTAAATGAAATTATTGTTCATTAGACACACAAACGTACACTCTCACACTCATAAGCACTCTCTCCCTCTAAAATCTGCACTCACACACACACACACACACACACACACACACACACACACACACACATTCATGCGTACACACCTCAAATTCATAGAGTTTACTGAAAGATATAAGAAGCAGAGCTCTATGCAAACATCTCACACTACTTACCGCACCTGTTGTGTTACAATGAAAAGATTTCTCTTTCTGGATTGTCCCTAAATCAACCATTTCTGTTCTTAACTTCAAGCTGGTGTGTTTATCCGGAGCACATTCTGATTGGACTTACACTTATGCAATTAGAACAACATTTTTCTTGCCTTAAAGTGTGTGAAACTGTTTTTCAAGACGCTGTTTGCAACTTAAACAGCGTAATGCTCTCTTACCTCTGAGATATCGACTGTGTGTAAAGGTTTTTATCATTTTCAGGAAGGTTAGCTTAAATGGAATATCTCCCAAGAGAATGACGCATGTTTTCAACTAATATTAGCTGGGTGTGATTGTTTCTAATTCAGCAGGGAATGATGGGAAAAGTTGTGTGGAACTAGACAACATCTGAAATGTTCCAGACACAGCTGACTGACTGTTTCTGAAGTGATGTGTGGAGTCTAAAGGGATCATAATAAACCTGAGGCCTTTTAAAGCAGTGGCAGGGAGAGTGAGAACCTCTAGACGGGAGAATAAAACAACAAAAAGTCAAGAAGCACAAACTTCTACATCGACGCATCCAAGTTATTTCGTAATCTGATCACAGTTTATGAATGTCATCCAATAAGCAAAACACATCGGTTATTGGACGGATTCGGTGCGTTCCCTTGCTTTCAGCAAACTTCAACATCCAAGATTTAAGAGTCAGCTGCCAGAAAGCATTGCGCTCATGAGCTGTGGTGTCAGAAAATCAATTCTGGGGAAAAAATATGCATGCATAATGGGAAATGAATGATGAAGATTTGGGTGTTTCATGCATGGGAGAGATTGCTGGTGTAGCAGTAAATTATAAGTCATGGATGTCATTTTCCCATCATGCAAAGCTTTCAAAAGAGTATTTACACTCTACTCTGCCATCCAGATATCAAGTAGTTTAAATCTGTTGTTTCTTTGGCAGTGAGGTGAGCTATACACAGTTTGTATAATTGTTTACATCATGCAAAATAATGAATGCAACACTCCAATGGGCTAAAAGCTGTGGATGATTTGAGACATCAGAGTGCATAAACAAATGGATGCAAAACTTTTAACTACTAAAACCTGCTCAAAGATGGACCAACAGTCTGTGATTGTGCACAGTGCTTGTGTAAATACTCACTAGCAGGTGTAAGTATGTGTTTGTGACTTACACCGTCTCCCTCTGCGACACCTTCCCCTGCCTTTTGCTGTACATAATAATGTGAGCCTAGCAGCACAAATAAGAAGTGGGATTAAAAATGCAATCTCGATGAAAAGGTCAAAACTATTTGTGAAATAAAGAGAGTCAAAACCTTGTTTTGCCCTTCTGGCTCCGAACTCTCCATATGGTGTAAACAAACAAAAGAAGGACACTTGGTAATGAGATGGCGTCGTTTACAGTGTCTCAAGTCGTGGGCATTAGAGGACTATCTCTCTGTCTTTCAGGGCCATGCACAGCCTAACACTAGAATTAATGACTAACGAGTGAACGTCCTGGAGTGAGAAATAAATTGTCACATGGGCAGCCTCGAAAAAAAAAAACAGGCACGCTTTAGCTTTTGTTCACAAGAGCCAGTTGCCAGGTTTATCACCCATTGTGTTAGAATTGTATCAGATGGAATGACAGCACTTTGAGGCTTCTGCTTTTTCATTTCAATTTTTTTTTATCTTGACTCTTTTAATTCCCCAGCACTGGTCATCTGGTAAAAAGAGCAACAAAAGTCCTTTTAAATGCCAAAAAAAGCTTTGTTCCCATCTAAAACCTTCAGAAGGACATTTTTCCACGCTGGAAGTTGCTCTTGAGGCCAAAATGCCCACCCATCCTCAGAGAGTTGATGGAGCGTTCACCTTATGCCTCATTGAGCTGACTCACTGTAGCATTGCAGAGGATACAGCATATGGGAGGAAATAAATAAACAAATGCCCCAAGTGTCCTCTCTCCCTCTCTCTCTCTCTCTCTCTCTCTCTGTCTTGGCTCTGTGTCGGCTCGCAGCCGGGGGCTGTTTTCCCCCTCCCTTCACTCAGCTCTGGTGAGAGCAGCCCCCCGAGCGGCTGCTGGGCGCCGTGTTGATCCATCACGGTTCATCATCATGCTGGATCAAGCACCATCCTGATGCCTGAAGAGACGCAAAGAAAAAATCTGTCACACTCGTCTTTTTACTCCTGTCTAACTCTCTCTGCTTCCTCCTCCTCCTCCTCCTCTCCCTCTCTTCTTCCCCTCCATACACACCTGGTCAAACAATGCATCCCTTCTTTGCCATGCCCTCGAGCATCCTTGTCAGGGAAACTGACTCACACTTCCAAGACAGCACAGCAACACCTTAAAACATCCAAATACACACACATGGAAGTGGTAGGCCAGCTGGAAGACAGGTTGATACTGTGGTACATGGCAGGACAGGCATTTAGACGGTTATGTCCTTAGGGCGACTGATTAGGTGACGCACTCCTGGCAACTATCACGACAGGTATGTTTCTGTCCCATTTATCTTCCTGATCCTGTTTAGGCTTCTAAAAACATCCTGGTACAAGCAATATGCTGTGCATGTGGGATATAAAGGACATTGTCTATGCAGGCATGTGTTGTTTGTGAAATGCCTGCGCGCATCCACAACGATCCTTGCATGTGAGAGCAAGCTTCAACGCAGAAGTTTGAAACTTGCCCGGGGCAACAGGCTGCCTCCAAGTCACAGCGCTGAGAGGGAAAAGAGAGAGTGATTGGCATGAGGGTGTTTACAGTAAACAAGAACAAGGGCTGGCAGGCTGACTGGCTATTACACAGGAATGCATCCAGCTCCATGCCCTCATTCTTTTTCTATGTGTGTGTTTGACTGGCTCAGAAAAAAAACAAACAAAAAAAAACTGCAACTAGTTGTATATCTGATAAAATATGTGTAAATGATCTGCTTGGTGCCTTCACATGACATGGGCTGACCACAAGAGTGCGTGTGACGGATGCAGGAAACTCAATATGTGTTTAATTAAGAGATGAGAGCTAGAAAAGTTTGGTTAGACTACAAAGGGAAAGAATATTTTTGAACTGGTTCTAAATAACTTCAGGTATGAATTTTTCTAATCTGCATTTCACTGCCAGTATTAGAGGGGAACTCTGGACTTGCCAATACATAGTAGGTATCAAACAGAATCAGGGGGCAGTGGTTCGATGTTGGTGGAGCGGGCACCAAATGTCTCCAGTGGCCAAAGTCCTCATCACACTAGTCGCAGGTTCTACTCCCGATCCTTCTGCTATTTGGTGCATTGTCATCCCCCCTTTCTCTCTTCCCACATCTCCTGTCTCTCTCTATATCTGTCCGATTAGATAGAGGCCAGAAAGACCCCAAATAATCTTAAAATTTATATCAAGAAGGAAAACTGGCATCAGAGCATTTTTAATTGGAAAATCGAGTATTATCTGCAGACGACTAACAGGTGGTACCGCTCACATTTGTTATCATTATCTCATCCTCCTTGACAAGTAGCTCTTGATCAAACTAATTCATGAGCAGACTTATATACAGGTATACATTCACAGGGACGCACACACGCACACACATACACAAACAAGTGTCTGCCTCTCATTCTGCCTCCTCATATCCATCTGCTGAGTGTCTTTCCTTCTCTCTATCTGTCTGCAGGTGGGGATGTTAATTATCTTAAGTCAATGGCGGCACCACCAACATCATTTTCAGATATGATCTAATCTCTCCTTTGATCCCAATCTTTTCTCTTCCTGTCTGCTTGTGTTCGTCGCCAACCGAGCTCGCCGTCACTGTGGTTACACAATGACTCGAGGTCTCCATTGACTCAAAGTGTTATTTACAGTGAGCTGTATTTGTCGTGTGCTTTCTGACTCTCTGTAATTCTTTCCCAAAAAAAATACGTCCTCTGTGTGTATTAACTGCTGTTTACTGTATATTTCTGATCCTATTATCTCTTGTTCTCCCAGGAAACAGTGCTCCACTTATATTCCCTCATGCTGGATGAGAAGGGAATGTGTAAACACACAGAGCGATTACACATAAGCCTAACTCATATGTGGTTTTCCTCTGATCTCTGAGCTCGGGGTGTCCCGGATACGTTTCCTCGCTTACAGCTTGTGTTGCAGAAACAAAACAAAAAAGCCTAAATGTATACGCCTGCATTCATCTAAAACAAAACTGTGGACATATGCACAGGTATACAGTGCCATTTATTCTCATTTTCCTTCCCGGGCACATGGAAGACAAAGCCAACTTTTTTACGAGGTGCAAACAGATTGAACAAGAGTTCAAAGTTTGTTTGTGCCTGTGTGTGATGCATATTGGAAATTTCCAATTCTGTTTCCTCTTCTTTATTCCCCCTTCGCTTCCTTTTTCTGACTTCCCTCCTCTCATCCCTCACACAATCTCTCTTATATCTCTGGAAAAAAAGATTCTGTAAATAAATACAGAATCTGTCACGATGTACTAGAATATTTGGTGTCTGAAGCGTTCTCGTTCCTGTTCGTAGTCTGGTTTTGTTATTGTCCACTAAAGCCTTTCAGGAAGCATCGGCTCTGTGCAGGGAAACAATCTGAGTGGAGACTGAACGACTCAGAATGTAGGGCTGTATTGGCTCTCATCTGACAATAGATGTTTTAGATTAAATGTACACCCAAAGATCATCAGCTGACATTTCTTGCTCTTCTTCACCTCCACTTTTTTTTTTTCTCATTTGCTTCTTCCTTCCAAGATGTCTGTTCTGGTTTATAGACTGGCCTACATTCCTTTGCTCTGCCTCAGCTCTCACATCATCCAAAGACAGGTCCAACTTCTCTCTCATAACAGGGTGTGTCCTCGCGTCCTGGTTTCGGCCCAACCCAATTTTCTAACATAATTATCCTATTGGTCTTTTTTTTCTCTGTACACGATCCATCTGATAACTATACATAGACCCTTTTTTCTGTCCCTTTGCTGGTCCATAGAGAACCATTAACCAGTACTCTTCTCCCAATCAAAGTATATTTTCCACTTTGAGCCTTTTAGAGGAAATCAAACACAGAGAGAAGAAATGCATAGCTGGACCTGGTTGCTAGGAGACCCTGTGTCCACGCTTCAAGCTGCTATTCACAAGCTTTTATTTACTCCTCTCTCTCGCTCTCTCTCGCTGTCGTTCTTGCTCTCTCTTTCTCCTTCCTCTTTCTATTTGCTCTGTCTCGCTGTACCTGTTTATTTTCCTGTTACTTTATCTCTCAGCCAAACAGAGCCAAATCTAAAGAAGCCAAAAAGAAGAGAGAGGAACTCGGTTGGTAAGAGAGCAGATAACAAGGAAAGACGGACTTAAACGTTTCTCTACAGTATGTTGCAGTAAGATGAAGGCAAATTTGAAAAAAAAAAAAGGCTTGGTTTTTTGTGCGTTTCTTTCATTCTATCTCTCACTTTCTGTGCGTTGGAACTCAAAACCCCTGAAAGTTTGTTTCTAATATTTCAAACCCATACCTTTCTTTCTTTCCCCCAAAATCTCTTGTCCTTCTCATTTCCCTCTCTTCCCTCCACCTTACAGTATCAGTATCCCTTTGCTCTGCCAGATTTCTATCCTCATCCGTCACCACTCCCCCTCCCCTCAAGTCACACACAGCCCCTCCTCCATGTATATTTTTTTTCCATCTGACAGCGTCGCCGGGGGCCGGGGGCCAGCTGAAAGGAGGTGTGGCAGCCATTAGCAAAGCACCTCTAGTTTGCTGCAGGCCGAAAGGATGAGGGAGGGAGAAAAGAGGAAGAGGACGAGGACGTAGTGGGTCTGATCCAAGATGATCTCAGCTGCATGTTTCCTCCTCTGCTCTGCTCTGTTCTGTTTCGTTGTGTCCTTCCCCCTGCATGCTCCTAATGGCTTCCTAATGACAGCTTGCAGGCACCACACACCCGGCCATTTATAACCATCTAGACAGAGCGACTGGGTGTGTGTTTGGAATGTTTAGAAGACAGGAGGGGGCATTAAAAAAGCAGATGCACCTCATCCCTGACACACACATGCTGTTAGCCATCAGCCTGCACTGTCCCTGTTTGAACAACAGTAGCCCGAGGGCGACTTTGCATGAACCGAGAGAGGTGACATAAAGAGTTTAAGCGCCTTACCAGGAGTCGTTCTAGCCACATGTTGCGTGAAAACCATCATTAGCAGAGGCTAGTTTATCTAAAATACCTGCAGGCTGTTTCTACTTGCAATTCACAAGCTGGCTCTATCTCCATTTTTTTCCCTGACACACACACAACTCACACAGAGGTGTAAACAAAGCAACAACTTGGCACCTAACTGTTGGATTTTTCACTGCTGGTGGTTAGAATGAATGTTGATTTGTGTAATAAAGCAGGATGTGTGAAATGTATCACCTTTTTTTTTTCTCTGTACACCACTTTCCATTTGAATCTACTCAAGAAGGGTTGTTTTTTTTATGATACAAACAGAAGATTTAACTCACCACCAACCACACTTATTATTGACATATTGGTTACATAAGCTCTACAGACGAGCCCTGTCATGACAAATAGGTTTTCATTAGGAAATGGACAAGAGGACGTTCAGCTTGTGGACTCAGTATTCACAGCATATCAGCTACAATAGCCTACGTCAAGAAAGAATAACAGAGATGACTGAAGATCGGAGAGATTTATAGAGTACCTGATCTAACCTGCAATCAGCCGACAACTGTGCATGACCTATGGGTGTTTTTCCAAATGTTTCATTGACTGACGGCTGACGTGAGGTTGTGGTTGAAGTTAATTTTAGGAAAAAATGTTTGTGGAAGAAACAAAACACCCTGTGGCCTTTGGCCCACCCGCTGACATGCATTGACAAGGCCAAATAAGTTTGTCTCTAGCTTTCAGACAGAATGGGATCGGTTGTAAAGCTCTGTCTGGATCTTTTTCAAGAACTAGATGTGTACTGCAATTCAACCTGCTTTCTTTAAATTTAGGATAAAAAGTCAGCTTAATTCAGAAAGAGACAGAGAATGACATGGGGATGGGGATTGTAACATGGTTCTGTATTTTTCAAAACCTGAGCATCAATAACATCTGAGCTCATCCATACTGCTATCGAGTCTCGTGGGTCCTGTTACGTAATGTGATATCCTGAGTAAAGGCACGTTTTAAATCAAATAACTTGTGCACTAACATGCATTGATTGTCTTATTACATTTTTTTTTTTTTTATTAAATTGAATTGCCAGCCAGTATGCACATCAGCTCTGTGCATTAAATTAAACCTAAAACGCAGCACCTTTGACTGCCTTCTGGTTGGACAAACTTCATCAACCCATGCTGCAGCTGCACATTATGTCTGCAAGACCCTTTTTAAAAAAAATGGAAATCCAATGTACAAATCTGTGTTAAAATGGGCAGGATAAAAGCTGATTACATAACAAAACAGGGTTATATAATGTTAAAATATGATGTGTTCAAGGTCGGGTCAGTGAAGTGAATTTAGGCGAAAGCAAATAAAAGGTCATCATGATGTGATCGAAACGTCACGCAAAAAAATGCATAGGTTTTGGTAAGAAACTTGAATAAATAAAGTTGTCTGGAGGAGAAACATACAAGAGATGAACCAGTTCTGTTAAAAATCGAATGTCTGCTTGTCTTTTCCACCAAAGTATCGATGGGGATATCAAAAAAGACTTAGATGGTTTAAATATCCACAAAATGAATGATCCCCATCCCTAATGGGTGCAAATACAATTATTCCAACCTGAGCTTTTGATGAATATCTGACTGTTATAGTGTGTGTGTGTGTGTGTGTGTGTGTGTGTGTGTGTGTGTGTGTGTGTGTGTGTGTGTGTGTGTGTGTGTGTGTGGGAAAGGTGAGATTCTATCTGTGTCTTACAATTATTACCTACATTCCTCCTGGGTTGAAGGGGAATCCCTAAGCAAAGGAAGAGTGTGCATGTCTGTGTGTAAGTGTGTGTTTGGGGCTTTGGTTGTGGGTTCAAATCAACACCTTCTCACAGGCCCGACTCTGATGTCTCAGCATGTGATGAAAAGGTATGAAACTCTGACCACACACATAGAACCAGACACATCCGTTACATGTGACCTCAGGGTTTATTGGTTCAAAGCCTCAAGTTTTGGGGGTTTATTTTGATACATTCATATTCCTCCATGCAGCTACTATCAGTTCGTCTCACCTCCTGTCCTTCCCTTTGCCTGCCTGTCAGCCCGTCTTTGTTTCCAGCAAATTAATCTCTCAATTTTCTCCCCGAGCCTGTAATTCCACTGAGATTACAAAACACAGAGTTGCCATTGAGAGCACATCCTCAGCTGTTAGCAGAGCCGGTAGCAGCCATATGATCACAGTGTTGACAGCTCTGCATGACCTCATCCATTTAGGTGAATTTTCTGCTCAGAGGCAAAATGAGAAAAAAAAAAAAAAAAGGGAGTAGGAAGACGAATAGGGGGAACAAGAAAAGGTAGGGAGATTCAGAGTGATACGGGAGAGAGGACTGCAGAGGAGATGAGAGAAAATGAAGAAGAGAGAGAGAGAGAGAGAGAGAGAGCACCTGGCAGCCAGTCACAATGCAAATACACTTCAAAGCATTGCAGCAAAAGGTGGGGTCGGATATTGAATGCAGAAGAGAGATGGGGGTTTTGGGAGTTGGCTTGAAAACTTAACCTGCATCTTCAAAACACATGCAAACGCCTCTGTGCGCCCGAACGGGTCACAGAACACGTCGGCGATATAGGAAGAGAGAGAGGAATGAAAGAACTCGAGGATTTGCGAGGAGGAGTATTTGGGCGTTTGATGAAGTTGCGAGGGTTCAGGCAAAGGTAATCAAATCAGACAACACAGATCAAGAGTGTTATTGTTGTATTATGTGGACGTTTGATGAACGCCAACTTAATGCTGTCTTTAAACTTGTGTCAGCTGTTCAGACTGGCTGTCTAATCAGCCTCTTCTCCTTCGGTTCTAATTCACTTAACATGGCCGAGATGAGAAAAAAAAAAAAAGGCTGATGGGGAAGATAATGGAGCTGACTCGCAACCTGTCTAGATGCGAGTGTGTAACCAAGGTCCAGATACCCACCCACACACACACACTCTTTCAAAGATGCACACACCTGCTTGCACACAGACAGACACACACAGCCACCAGACGGAGTTTAGGACGGAGTGGATAATGAAACTGCTTCTGACCCTGTTCACTTATGATCCTCTGTCCATTATCCAAATGGACACCACTCTCTCTTATTGATCACGGCCCCTTCTCTTTCACTTCTCCGTTGCTCTTGCCGTTTTTCATCTCGTTACCTCTCCGCTCATCTGCATCGCTCCGCTGATGGTTTCCGTGGCCGTTGATGGGACAATAAATCAGGGACCGCGCCTAGCGATTATCACCACAGAGACCAACTGAGCACACACTCCTCGACCCTGAAAACCCCAAATGTCCTCTTTGGGAATGATACACACTTTCTCAGACGGGCACAATGGATGTCCTGTGGGAGGATGTCCTTTAGCTCAAGTCGTCTTTTTTGTGGAGTGGTAGACAATGTGTGTGTGTGTGTGTGTCTGCGTGTGTGAGTCATGAGTTACGAGAGCAGTAATGGAATCCCTTTCTTGACGCGAGGTGCTCGGCCCATTCCAAGTCCCGTCAACCGTGAAAATGTCAGCCATGATCTAGAGGGGCTGGAGCAGGTTTATGACATCATCAGTGTGCTGCCACAGCAGAGATATGGCACAGAGACGCCCTGACAGTCTGATCTATACACACGGTCTCAAGTTGTGCAAACATTCACAAAATGTTGGAGCAGGACTTTATTCCAAAGTGCTTCATTCCTCTCCAAACAGAGCGACGCACTTCAGATAGCGAGAGCGATTTTGAACTCAATCAAAAAGGTCTACACTGAAAAACCAAACAGGAAGCCGTCGAGTGTTCTGCGGGTGAGACATAGGGACACTGGATATGGGCATTTTAGCTTGGTATTTAGTCTGTGGACGCAGCTCTGCTACTTGCCTGGTGTGTGATTTTGCCACTTTAGGTGCCAATCCAAGCAAACCAGCAAGGCTGCAATCAGAATCGGGGCGATCACGGGGGATTAATACTTGCATACAACCTTCACCACATGTGCAAATTAAAACACTTAAAAATGTGCTAGAATAGACACAAGCATGGGCATACACACGCACACAGAGCCCACAGATGTACACAGTGGGTACTCCAGCTCCTGATTTCCAAACATATGGTCGTCTCCGTTCTGCCTGAGGAAATGTGAGAGGCTGACTTTTTGAAATGATGTTTCACTCACTGCGAGAAGATTAATGTAAATAAATGTCCCCTCTGTGAAGGCTCACACCAAGAATGAAATTAACATGTGGAGGGAAGCACTTCATCTCAGTGTATCTGGGGCTGACAAATGATGGTAGTTGGTATTCAAGGCCTTCGCTGTCATCGCTGTTTACCTGCTTCCTTGGTAACCCAAGTCCTGGCTGTCATTAGAGCCGAAGATCGTGGTCGTTCATCTTTTTTATGACCGTACGACGAACTAATGTAGGGAAAGTTTCTTTGTGTTTACATGTGTTACATGTCATGTGAAATAAACTGTACATTTCTAACACCTTGAATCCTGAAAAAAAAAAAAAGCTTGAAAATAACACTAAAGGCATCTGGAGAACCACAGGTGGAGAAACTCAGAAAGAAAGAAGTAGAAAGAAGGGGGGAAAAGAGGGAGCACAAATGAGCAGACCAGAGAGGAGGAGAAAAACAGAGCGCTATGTGGATGGTGGTAAATGATAGGGTACAACTAAATGAGGGTATGTAATTTGGGGTGTTTAGTAATTACATTGGTTTGACAGAGCCATGTCAAACCATCCCTTTGTTGGTCCCCCACCGCTCGCCTGCCTGCCTTTCTGCCAGCATCCTCATGTTTTCCACATTTAGCTCCACTCACTCTCTTCTTTCCCGTCTCCCTCCCACTCGCTCCAACTTTAAATGTTCCCACTCCAGTCAGCGAGCATCAGTCAAAAAGTTTTACCAGCTGTATATTCCGTCTCCCTCCTCTTCACTTGACAAGCTTGAAATATAGAGGAAAATGTTAATATATGTTTTCTAGTCACTGGCCAGGCCTATGAAATACATTTATATTGGAGGATGCTCTGCCAAGGAGTTGACGGCGGGTGCTTGTGATCTTCTGGAGATTTATTTTACCCCAAAAGCATATTATTCCAAAGTGTAAATGTGGTGAGTGTGTGAGAGAAAGAACCAATGTTTATGTGCCTGAATTGTAAAGGACTTCAGTCGACGAGAATCCAAGAACATATTCCTAAAGCTCGAACACCAACCGGGACTTAAAGGGTTTGGTTGGAAACTTTCAAAAAAAAAAAGGGAAAACTTTAGTTTTCTCTCAAACATCAATATCCACATGCTGAGTTGATAAAATCAACATTAGTAAGGCAGGAAACCAGCAATAAAACCCAACACATGGAAACAGTCAGGCTCCCGTGATTTCATGGTAGTATATGGGCTCTCCAATGTATATAAACTATGATATAGCCATGATGAAAGACTAAACAGAGAATAAAGTGGGGTATAGAGGGATAAAGAAATAAGTGGGAGAAATATTATGTGAATGTGTGTGTCTGTCAAGATTTGTGTGCCGTCACAGTTGATATACAAAGCTCAATGGTCAAGAATGGTTCATTCCACTAAACATATTTAAATTCAGACTAGTTGGCAACTTAAAAGTCAAAAAAACACTCAGAAGACAGTCAGAAACAACTGTATCCCTATTTTCCAGATCAAAACATAGCCAAACCTCTCTGCACTACAGGTAGCTACTAGCTATCATCCATCAAGGTAGTAGAACATTAATGCAGTGTGGTGATGGCAGTAGCCATTAACCGGAGCCCGTCTAGTGACTGCGACCTGCAACTTTCAAGGCCGATTTTCAGATCAAAACAAATGCTCTTTTCAGACCCACGTCCTTCATCCCTAAGCTTCCCTTTTCTTCCTGTCTCAACATTTCCCCGGCCCCTCCCATCCTGTTTCACAAACAGGGTTCTGTAAGGCAGAGACAGCAGCAGATGAAGTATCTGAAAACAGGATTCTGTGATTAAAGTCATGAAAAATATCTCAAAAGCCTGCTGGTTCTACTTCAGTTGTACTCTTGTGACGACACTCACAATGTCTCTACTAACAGCTCTCCTAAGTGGTCGGGGGGGGGGGGGGGGGGGCATCTCTGTTCCACCACATGGTCGAAGGTCAGGGAGGGGGTTCACTTGAAGAAAACCTGTATGAAACAAGTGTGAGCCTCTGAGCGAAACATAAAGAAGGTGGAGGAAGAGCCGTCCCGTCCATGTGAAGACAGGGCAACAACTAATCCAGAGGGGGTTTGACTTCACTCTTTTTTAATGAAATAATTAGTCCACAATATTTTTACATATTAGGGTTTGTTTGATTGTTCCAAATGTATTATTCAGAATTTCGGAATTTAGTCGGCACAGCAGGTCTGAATTTAAAAAATATTAATTGGTTTAACATTTGAGTAATTTTGGTGCCCCACACACACACACACACACACACACACACACACACACACACACACACACACACACACACACACACACACACACACTCACACTCACACTCACACTCACACAGGTAACAAAGGAACTGCAAGGGTGTTGAACTGAATGAACATAAAGCAGGTATTAGTTTAACAACTCTAAAACCCTAGGAGAGCCGTTCTTTCCAATCCACCCCCTTATTACATTACACGACCACAGATTTAACAACTGCACACACCATATAAACACATATCCAGACACTCGCTCTCTCTCTCACACACACATATTCACACGAACACACACACGAACATATGCACTATGCAGCTTCCCAGTTCTATTTGACTGCCCCGGGCCCCTGACAGTGTTTGAACCCTGACCTTGTCAGACTTGAGTGGGTCCGAGGGGGAAGGGTTGGGTTCTAGGGGGTTCGATTTTACATGGACGGGGTCGCACAGAGCTCGATCCTTAGACAAAAGCCCCGGTTGTGGCGGGTGTCTGCGGGTCGGGGTGGGTCACGGGTCAGCCCTGCACCCTGGCCCTCTTTCTGTCTCTCGCCTTCTTCTCTTCCTCCCTTCCATCCATCTCTCTTTTCAATGGAGAGGAAGATCCAAGAGGAACAATGGCCTTCTTCTGCCCCCACTATCATCCCAACAGTGGGGATGCATACTGAACAGGGGCCACCGTCGAGCCAAGGGGGTTCCTCTCACTAGCCTATTTTTCCCCTCTTCTTTATGCGTTCACCTCCCCTTAACCATCAAACGCCACGCCCTTAATCTCCACCATCTACCCCTCCTTCTTCCCCTCCATGCACTCATCTATTCACAAAAGAATGACCTGCTTTTTTTTTGTGTTACGATGAAACAAACAATAGGATACCTGCCTTTGCATCATTTCCTCCAAACCAACTTTATCGCACCCCCTCCCCCACTTTTCATTCATTCTTCCGTCCTCTTTTTTTTTTTTTTGTATCCGCCTATCCAGTGGGCCTCGCAGGCCTCTCTCCAGCTGGCACTACAAGCTGACCTTTGCCACAACAAAACAGCTCAAACGCTCCCTGTCTCTGCTTACACGCACACTCACGCAAAACACACAAAGAAGTATGGACCCACCACCACAAATGCCGTAGGAATGCCAGCAGGAGTAAAAAAAAAAAGGCCACGCTGGAATACAAAATGACAGCCTTGTTCCTCTTTCACTGAGGGTTTAACTAAAGAGTTCCCCCTCTGTTCTTCCCTCAGCCCTCCATTTTGTGCTTGTCTGACCCCTCTGGTCCTTCTAGTTGCACCTTAGCGAGGGGCCAATCCGGGTCCAAATGTGATTAATTTGCTGCATTCACCAGGGTTGTCCTCCACACACAATAGAAATGGACTGTCTGGGAGTCCATTAAAAAGCCTCGCAAGCCAGAGGGCCCCCATCCCAGGCACTTGGCAACGACCGGGAGGTCACACACTGCAGTCAAGAAGTTTTTAAAGGTGTGTGTGTGTGTGAAAGAAAAGTGTGTACACAGCAGTGTGTGCATGTGCTTAAAAGTGTTTTAAGTATAGAAATAATATTTAGATAGCCGGGCACGTCACAATAACTGACAATGATTCAGCGTAACAAGAGGTGCTTCCACTGCGGGAGAGAAGGCCATTAACAGGAATTCTTGAGGTAATCAATCATGAAAGGTGATTAATGCAGGAGCCATTCAAATCGTCGGCCGTAAGTGGAGCAAAGTAGAGGACGGCATGTTAAGCTTTAGTATAAAAAGTGCATTGTGCAGTGTACGGTGCATTATGTCGGCCTGCGTAGTGCTGGAGCGCCTGCTAAGTTGAAAATGATCATCCTTGTTCTTTGGAAAACAACGCATTGAAAACAGTTTTAGTCTGCAGGGGAAGCAACAGGTAGTGAATTTACATCACAATAGACAGTTCAGCTGAAACAAAAGTAGATTGATCATACAAGAGGGCTCGAAAAAACCACACAGGGAGATAATCTACACTGCACATCATCACTTGCACTTTGTTTGTGTTCTGCTCTCTCTATGAGGCGTCTCCCTTTCTGTGCTTCCAGTCGCTCTCTCTCCCTCCCTCTCTCTCTCTCTCTCTCTCTCTCTCTCTCTCTCTCTGATGCACTCACTCTCATTTGCTGAAACAACACTGAGTGCTGAAACAATGTCATAATTAGTCCTGATTGATGTAGCATATTAAGCAGCAAACAATTAGCATACAGTATATTGCTACTCTGGCCGTCTGAAAGTGCCTGATGTGAGTGACCCGCACTAAGCACGAAGCTCAATAACAGAGAGAGAGAGAGAGGGAGAGAGAGAGAGAGAGAGAGACAGAGAGAGAGAGAGAGATGCTTCATAAGCTGAGTGACAGATTCACACACATTGTGTTGCAAACTTTTCTATTCCGTTATTCCTCCTCAAAACAAATCAATTCTATTTGTGAGATGACACGTTGAAAGCTCTCTTGAGTCATTTTCAAACTGTATTGAATACTAAATAAGAGCTTTTCCTCCCGCAGTATTGTGGAGAGGTAATATCTGCTTTTTCGTTCCTGCATTCAGGATTAAAGTAGTGTCTGGAGGGGGGGGGGAGGAAGATATTTAGATTACAAGCAAGATGTTCATATTTCATTGTCTACTTAAAGTGTACACTCACTGGGAGAATGGAGACAGGATTTCAGAGACAAAGACTAGATAAGAGGCAACAAGGTATGATTCAACTCACTCCAAGCATGATTAGGATTTCTTATTGTTCTCGCAGTTAGCGCCGTCTTACTTTAAGCAACCAAAATGCTCCATTCACAATAAAGGAACGAGAGAGAGAAAAAAAGAGCCTGCCTGTTGTGTAGTTGTCCATCAGAGCTGAAAGTTTACACCTCGGCTGTATAACAAAGCAGAAAAGATTACAGGGTGTATATATTCTGCTGCTGAAAGGCACTCAGCAGATCAGTGAGAATGCACCATGCGGGCAAAAGAGACAGCAGTGACACACAGCTTACACCGACTCCCGTGCTGCTTTAGCTCAGTCCAAGAGAAACAAGCATGGCGTGGCGCAAGGCGCGTTTTGTTTGCATTTCTGCCAGTGTGCGAGCGTGATTATGCTTGTCAGTGCATTCATGTGTACACATATGTGTGTGCACAGGAAGCTGCCTTAGTCCGACAGGCCACATGAGCCGGACTAGCGGCGCTGAAGGGGGTCAATTATCCAGCTTTGTTCCTAGCATGGGACATCATCTTATCCCTGTACAAAGCAGAGGCCGAGACAGGGCCTCTGAAACCACTGCGACCAATTGTTCTCCCTCTGTCAGACAAATATGAGGCAGGGGTTCATATGTGGGAGGGGTTTAGTGCTTACATGCAGGGAGCTTATTCATTTCCAAGGGGCGGGGTAGATATGCAGCAAAAATCTAGTGTTTATCATCCTAAATATGCAAAAGAGATCTACTTATTCCCAGTTTTCTTTTCAAAATCTGACAATTTTAGTGAGTCTGTCCTGCACTCTCTTTCTGTCCGCTCTCCCTCTTCCCATCTCTCCTGTGAGATAGGATGAGGGAGACCTTGTGCAGCTATACTACCAGGCCTCTAGAGCTCGGGAATCCCTGTGAGGGCTCCCATGGCAGCTACAAGCCCAGCCTGGGGCTCCCTACCTGGGGCTCTGTGCTTTGCATGTCTCCTTAGGGACCCAGAGACACAGAGGGGGGAGTCAGGCTGGAGGGATAAACACAAATTTAATACCACTGGGAGGATTTAAGGGAGGGGAGAGTACAGGGGGGTTATGAAAGCAGATGAAGTCAGAGAATAAATGTGTAGAGCAAAGTAGAAAAGAGAAGGATAAAAAAAAAAAAGATAAGTGAAGTAGTTGCTCACTAAAGTTGTCCTCCCTGTAGTCACAGCAGGCTGCTTTTTTTTCCTGGGTGTGTGGGTAGGTATGACTGGGCAGGTTTCCCAAAATGCAAAATGAAACTACAGCGGAGAGCAGGTGAATCATTGTCTTTCTTTAAAGGAACACTCAACAAGTTTCTTTCTACATTTTTAACCTTTATTCCCCTCTAACTGTTAAGTTTAAAGAGCGGTCACGCCCGTTTCTAGGTCAAACTGCAGTAAAAACTTGCAGGACGTACTCCTCTGAGTGTTGTTCGTTTTATAAGTGTGTGTGTGTGTGTGTGTGTGTGGGTGGATTACTGCATCTGGCATTTGATAGAACGCTGACTTTGCCCACATTTGCGTGTGTGCATGCAAATGTCTGTGTGTGTGCATGCAAATGTGTGTGTGTGTGCATGCAAATGTGTGTGTCTGCGAGTATGTACGTGTGTGTCTGCAAAGCTCCACAATGCAAGCACAAAGCCACAGGGGATGGAGGGCACTCGGCGTCTCCCGCCAACACAAAAGGTCAAGCTCCTCAATATTAACTCTGGTTCAGGTCGCCACGCTGATTACGCTACAATAACCATTTTACACACTGCATCTAAGGGTGCCCTTAAACCCACAACCACAACCACACACACACACACACACACACATACACACACACAACATACACACATTTTTTTTTTCTTCCTCCGTCCTCACACGTCCATTTGGAATTAAAACCCACCCCAGAGAGAGTCCTGTCGGCGCCCCATGCAGACATACATAAACACGTTCTCACACAATCGTCTGTAATCACGCTCCTTTTTTAATGGTCTTAGCATAAACCCGGAGCCCTCAGAGACCCCGTGCTCGCCAGGGTACGCCACACAGTGGAAATATAAGTTGATATGAGTGTGAAGTGTGAAAATGCACACACACAAACACACACACGGAGACTAAGGGAGGCACGAACACCATTAGAGCTCGAAGAATTTCATAGCTTTACATTGGGGACTCGACCCAACCTCCAGCCATGACCTGGTCTCAGCATTTCTTCACACGGTGCAGCGATTGGAGGCAGATTAGGCTAAAACCTAAACCCCTTCAACCCTCTCATTCCCCAGCCACTACAACACCTCTTTTTTTTTTTCTCACCAAACTTCAACCGTGTGGAGAGCACATCATACCAAGGATGTGGATCATGAAAATGATGGCACGGTGCAACATTTTGTTAAATGACACACAAATCCTGCTCCCTGTTCTGTTTGAATTCACCCAGCTGCGTGTCTGCATAACTCTTCAGCACACCTCTCGGTCTAACAGGTATGAATCGTCGTCACTGTTCCACCGGCTGTGCATGTAAACTATTTGACGTGAAGGTAAACTGTCACGGTGATAGTAAATCATGTCATGGTCTCTTGGCAAACCTGTTGACGGAGTGAGCTTACGCAGGCTTCAAAGCAACCTTTTAATGGGCATGTGTGAGCGTTTCAAACACACCCACTCCCTCCCCTCATGTCAATAATTACAGAGATGAAATGGACTAATTTTCCTGCAAATTGGTGGTATTCTGATTGCTGCCACATTGTAGGAGGATTGAAAAAAAAAAAAAGACTGGAATTAAATAAATCCATTAAAGCGGCGAGGAATGCTAAGTATGAGACAGGAGAACAAATGTATTCTTTTTATTTTTTTTAAGGGAAATGAAAGTCACAGAAGTCATCGTGAGTGAATACATTTTGGCTCAGCAGTGGAGCCGTATTAAATGACACCTAGTGGAACGTGTGGCTAAAGCTGTCATCCTCGGTGCCTCCTTTCTACACTGAATCATCCTAATCCTGTCTAATACTGTACTGCTAAATGTCTGTCTCTGCTGCCTACAATGTTTTATAGTCGCCTAGTGTTGTGTTAAATTATGTGCCTGAGCTTTTCCTCCCATTATTGAACTGGAGAAAAGCGATGCAGTGGTGTGGAAACAAATAGACGATGATTATATTTAATTCTATTATGCAGTCATGGAAAAAAATGTCCTGGTTGAGAAACAGGGGCGCGTTGGAAATTCAATTCTGTCTGTTTTTCTTCCGTTTTTCGAAAGTACAGACCACAAAACATGTTTTAAAAATGTGTTTGAAAGCATTTAAGTTAAGCTAATTATTTCACATACAATTTCTCACAAATTGCACCTCTTGAAAAACACAAAACATTACTGACTATCCTTCTTGGTTTTCCACACACACACACACACACACACACACACACACACACACACACACACACACACACACACACACACACACACACACACACACACACACACACACACACACACAGACACACACACACACACACACACACACACACACACACACACACACACACACACACACACACACACAAATAAGCAAAGATTGACTCCTCAATTGATCGTAGCACTAAAAACTCCACCAGCGTTCGACCAGAAGCGTCTTCATTATCACCACTGCTGATTCAGAGTCTCACAGCCGGGCTTGCAGATAAATCAGCGTTAATTGTGAGCATAGCTGCCTCTATGGCCACGTTGGCCACCACCAAGCAACTGCTTCGTGGATAAATCACATTTAACCACCAAGAGATGTCTCACGCTCGCCTTTCCATGAGCTGAGAAATGAGCTCCAGGTACAAGAGGGGAGTCGTGACGGATCTCCCCCCCCTCTGGTCTCATATCTGCTCCTCCTGTGATACGGGGCCATCCGTGGGTGAGGGATGAGAATCAGGGAGTGCAGGAGGAACACTTCGTCATCTCTGAGGATGAGAAGGAGGAACTGTCAGGTCTAATCAGCAGGGTGACAGGGGTGAACGCAGAGTGGGGCACAATTTGAGGATGGATGAGAGGAGGTTAGCATCCCTCTTGTTAACACAAATTATTAATCTCGCTCTGTTGGCTGCAGAGTTTAGAGTAAAACAAAGGGTGAGAGTAATAATTTATCTGTCACAATGCCTTTTGGGAGTTGTTTTATTTTACAAATTGCCCACGGGGAGCAATCACAATGATTGTTCTGAACCCAGTTTTCTACACATTTACTGGGAGCCATATTTGTTCTTGTGGCTGTGACCTCTGCATGGTCACATTAAGCAAATTTAGCAAAGGCATGGTCATGTCTCATTAAGTCAGTTGCATAAATAATACATTAGACAAAACAGTGGATGACGAACAATTGCTCTCTGCAGGTTTGACCGACCATCCTTTTTTTTTTCTTCTTCTTTTTGAATGAATTGCTGTGCACGCCATCATAAAAAATTAGCCGGATGGGACTATAACGCCCCAGGACGAACTTGTTTTTTTTTTTTTTTGGAAACGATAAAGAAATATGAAGTGAAAGCCTCGACATCCTCTTTTAATGCATCAGTGTGAATGTGCTCTGATGGAGCACACTGCTTTGCAAAAGTTCTCAAACTGTTTTCAGGCACTACAGAGAGTCAGGAAAATTGCCTTTTCTCAGTTTTTTTTTATTTTTTTATCATCCTGCATTATTTGATGGCAGAATAGAACCCACGGATATCTGTGATATTGCCTAAAGTTGATTATATACCAACCTTCCCTGTGGGGAGAGTCTCTGCCAATAAACAAGCGGAGTTGCACTGACAGCTTAAGTAGTGAACAAAAGGGGAAAAGGATCATTTTAACCAATCAATTACCTCATTTGATTCCCCGGGCTGGAACCGAGACAGTGTGAGCCGGGAAGCCTCAGGGCAGACTGCGATCTGATTCAAAACAGTGCAACAACAAAAAAAAAAGAAAAAAACGACATAACATCCCCTCAACAGAGCTACTTCTGAAAAAGCCAATGAAAGAGGGGTAATATGCGTTCCTTCATCTTGGATTCATTACACATATACATCAATGTAAATAAATTAAACGTAAATAAGATTGCGCAGAGACTAGTGCTCCCCATATTGAATCTTCAGATTTAAATGTATCCAGCCTCTACGATATCTGTTTATATACATAATATTAAGCTACATTTTCCATTACACCGCCTTGCCTCTTTAATCCCCAAAGACTCTCGCGTTATTGCCCTCTCGAGTAAGCAACATCTCCCCTCTCCTGAAACACAAATACACACGCACACAAACGCACACATCAACCACAAAAACATAAATCAGAGAACTGTTTTGTATCGCAGTAGATAAGGAGTGAATTAAATACCTTTATAAGGTTGTAAACAGATTACTGCATATACCTATCTCCCCAAAACAAACACATACAGATAATAACACATAAATACTAGCACATGTGCGCACACATGTTAGCATGATGTGTGTGTACCTGGCCTCTGTGTGCTGAAGAATGTGTGTGTGCAACTACAGAACATGATCTGTTGACCCCTTTCATTCACACACGAGCTCAACATCTTACTCGTTGAATTTGTAAGCGCATTTCCAGGCTGGATCTCATTGAGCTGTTGCAAAGCCCATTTCTTTAATTTCCATTGATTGAGAAAGATTGACGAGAAGAGCCCCACTGCAGAACAAAGTTGTTATGTGTCTGCCGGGCCGCAAAGAGAGCGCAGCATTGTCTGGGTGTAATAAGTGAAAGAAAATAGAGAGAGAGAGGGAACTCTTTTTATCTCTTTTCCACTCTCTGACCTCCAGATGGAATCAGGGAGCTGTTGTGAGGCACAGTGCCCAGAGAGGGCAGCTGTACCTGGGCTACCTTTCCACCGGGTGAACCCACCGACCAGAGTCCCCTCGCGGGAATGAAAGAGGAGAGACAGATGAAAGAGGCAAAGAGGGGATGACTCCCCTGATCCCGTCCTGTCTTCTCCGTCACCCACCCGGAGGAAAATTTAATAAAGTCCACATACCAAGAGCCACACAAGAGAGAGATGAGAATACATGAAAGGAAAGATGGAGAGATGGAGGGAGAGGAGGAGACGGAGGGGTGGCAGTGATGACTGACCCCTCTCCCACGGTGTCATCTCTGACCTTCAGAACAGCCAGAGAGCACCAAACACCAGGAGGACGGATGAAACAGAAAGATGCCACACACACACACACACACATACACACACACACCAACAAAAACACACACACACACCAACAAAAACACACAGACGGGCAAAACACAAACAATGCTGACACTAAAATGAAGCTTCTGCACCTTCTCACAAAGACGCAGAAACACAGAGCCCCTCACACAGGTATTCACAAAGTAACATTTCTGCATCAATTTGGGGGAAATTGCTCTGTGGATAATATGCCAATTTGAAAGAGGTGTGTGTGTGTTTCTGAAGAGAATGAGCCGTTTCATAAAGGCACAAAAAAGCAAGACTTGTGGAATCTGCATCAGACTGAAATCTGCACACACACACACACACACACACACACACACACACAGTCTGGTTCCAAGTGAGTGTGACCTTGAAGAAGGATTTGGTGAGTGTGTTTGAGGAGGGAGTGCTGAGTGAAACAAAGTGGGCCATGTTGGCATCATGGGCCACTCAGGCGGCAGCACGCACACACTTGTGCACAGAGCAAACAGTGTTAGCTGTGGTAACATTAATGTGTCCTTTTTCATAGATGATTACTCCCAGCAGGAGAGGGGGCATCTTTTTAATGACACTCTTTCACACCCAAACACTCCCCCAACCCCCCCCCACCCCACCCCCCAAAAAAGGGAGGGGGGCATGAGGGAGATGTTTAAGAACGAAGGGAAGCAAGAGTTGGGGATAAAGGACACATAGAGTGAGGGGAGACTTGATGAAAGGGGGGGGGGGGGGGATAAAGAAATGGAAGAAAAAGAGGGAGGGGAAATGAAAGCACAGCAGGGGAAAACAGCAAGGGGAGAAAAATAAGATTAGGTGAAAGCTTAAAACAAAAACAAAAAAGAATGTCTGGAGAGATGTAAAAAGAAGTTTTGCAAAAAAGGAAAAGGCGGAGAGAATGAAGACAAAAAGACGAACAGTGCTGCAGGTGTGTAAACGAGTGTGAGGGTGTCTATGTGTTTGTGAGTGTGCACTAGAAGGCAATTGGTTTTTCAAGTGCCAGCCAACAGATGGGGTCTAATCTATGGAGGCAACCCTCCTCGGGGCACAGCGGGAGCTAAAGACCCCAAGTGGTGCTCACACAGTCATCAACCAGCAATGGACTTGATCTCTGAAAAGAGCAACACACACAAACACACTTATGACTTATTCATTCAAACATGTTACACCACTATATATATGAACCGTATAGACACACACATGAAATGGTAAATGGACTTGATCTTACATATATATATAAGATCTTATGATCTTATATAGTTTTCTAGTGTTCTGTCTATTCAAAGCGCTTTTACACCACATGTCACACCTACCCACACATGTATACTCCGCAGACAAAGCAGCAGGAGCAATTTAGGGTTAAGTTTCTTGCCCAAGGACACCTTGGACAATTTGCTGCAGGAGCTGGAGACCGACCTTCCAGTTGACAGACAACCGACTCTACCAACCGAACCACAGGGTCAGTCATCCAAAATCATTTTGTTCTTGTGGTACATAGCGTTTCAGATAGTTAGAAGGATTTATTACGCCCATGTTTTCAGAACTCCTTATCTGAAATTTCAGGCTCTAAGCAGATATAATGGTACCATAACATACCATGTTATACAGCACGATACAATGTGCTTATAGCATTCAAAGATTTGATTCTTAATATTTAGTGGCAACTTTTGTTTTTAAAATACACATGTTTTGTGTTTTTTTTACTGGAACAACTTGTCCCCAGACAAAGTGTCCTTACGATGAATGAATCATCCAGAGCAAGTGGAACATTGCTCTTTGAAAGAAATGTTGCTTTTGAATTTCCTCATGGTTGTTTTCAAACGATTCAGTCAAAGCAAAAACATTTCAACAAAGGGAGTCGAAAATTACACTTTTTACAAGACTACAACAACGAGTGGAAAGTGTGAAAATATTTAAATGTGTAATTGTTTTAAAAGGGCCCCCCTTAAGTTGTGAGGCTATTTACTTTCAAACTAAGTTATTCTCAAAGATGGAATTTTTTTATGCGTATCAATTTACAAAACAAAAGCTATCAAATCCACATTTTCACAAAACTAGTCAGTGAATTAAAGCTCACACATTGTTATTCAGGACTAAAACAAGGAATGAGCAGGTACAGTTAAAAACAAGAGCACTCAGAGCTAAACACTGGCTGTCAAATCTGACTTCTACATCATGGTACCATCTCTCTAACCACAGGGCCACCCTGTCTCACCCTGTGAAATAACACAAGAGAATGCAGTCAAGGCATACATTCTGCCTGAATACAAAGTGAATTAACCTAAACCACTGATGCATGCTCAGACACATATTCACAAACAAACACACACACACACACAGACACACACAGAGATAATGTCTACGTGGCTTTGCTTGCACGGTGTCTGTCTGGCGTAGCCCCCAGTGCTGATTCTGCTGTGACAGTGCTCTGAATCAGCAAGATGCATGACTGACTGACTGGGAAAGGGAGCGCTAAACAGGAGCACATGGTCAAGAAGTATGGTGGTATACACATGGAAATGTATGTTTGTGTTGCTTGCTAGGTCGAAGTGTCGAAGTATGAGTGTGCAGGTAAAATTGGTTATACATGTGTAGCGAAAAAATCTGTGATGTGAAGGTAAAATCTGTGATGTGAAGGTAAAATCTGCGATGTGAAGGTAAAATCTGTGATGTGCAGGTAAAATCTGTGATGTGCAGGTAAAATCTGTGATGTGCGTAAAATCTGTGATGTGAAGGTAAAATCTGTGATGTGAAGGTAAAATCTGTGATGTGAAGGTAAAATCTGTGATGTGAAGGTAAGGTTGTGGCATTTGACTGTAGAATCTGTGATGTGTGTGAGGGTAAAACTTTGAGGTCTGTAAAACTTCTGATGCTCGCAGGTAAAATTTTGGCATGTGTAGGTCAAACCTGTGATGTGTGTTCTGGCATAATCTGTATGTGTGCATGTGTAAAAAATCATTTTTTTCTGGTGTGCAGGTCAAATCTGTGAAGTGCGTGCAGATAAAAACTGTGATGCTGGTTCAAGCAAAGAACTCTGGCATTTGCAGGTAGAATCTGTGAGGGTTGTTCAGGTAAAATCAGAAATGTGTGTGCCTGAATGGAAAGGTGATGAAAATGAGAGGAGGCAAAGAGAAGCATGTGGGATGAATTAAGTATTTCTATTTAAAAAAAAAAAAAAAAAACGATGGAGGTCTTGAAGGCATGATGAAAACCTTGGTGTGAACAAAGAGGGGAACTGTTAGTCACATCAGCCCTCCCCCCCTCCCCCATTGGGCTGCTTCGTCCTGTGACAAGCCGTGAATCAGGGGCCATTTACTCAGTAATACACAAAAATAATAGTGTCTCCAATCAGCGACTATTCTGATGGGACTCAGCAAAATCACCCAGTCCAAAATTGAAGTTTTATTTTTCCTTGAGCTGAACATCTAGCAAGAACCTATTGTATTCTATGTTGTCAACATCGAGGGGCCTAAGCGCTTCTGTAAGCGTTGTGCTTTGATGAGTTTCACTGTGTCAAAAAGATGCGTCTGTTTCATGGTGTCATGTTTTATAACTAAACGTCTATTCCACTGACATTGCAGCTGGTGTTGTGACAGCTTAATTCATGTAAAAATACACACATAGGACACACTTTGTGCCACAAAGTAGAGGTGACTCCATGAAGGCTAAGGTGAATGAGGTCCTTGTCGCTTCAAAGACTCCATTTCTCACAGATATGGGTCATTCCATCTCCCTCTGTCTCCGTTTTCTTCTTTACCGCCTTCGACTAGTACCTTCTTTAAATTCAGTCCATAGAGCGGGGCACTTTACACTATTAAACCCTCCCTCACCCCGCCCCCACGGCAGCTCCCGGTGTCTGATCAGGAGACACAGGTCATTTGTCATCAAAGAGGGGAGCTCGAGGAAACAGCAAGCCCAGCATGAGAGCTGCACACTGGGGCCTGACAGCTCTCGATGCTGCTCTACAGAATCGCTGAATATAGTCGAGTAGTCAAGTAGAGGAAGAGAGAGACGGGCTGCAGAAGTGGTGTCAGTGTGTTTCCGACTGCGTGTCAGTCCTTCTCCATGGCCGGTGAAGGTTGTGTACGTGTGTGTGTGTGTGTGTGTGTGTGTGTGTGTGTGTGTGTGTGTGTTTGTGTGTGTTTGTGTGTGTTTGGGCCAACAGTACATGTGTTTGCTAGTTTTCTGTTTTCTCTCAGGACGAAGCTTGACTGGGGGACAGGGAAGGTTAAAGCAAAGAGGACTGCAGATAGAGTCACTTCTGCATATATAGTGTAACCTCTACACACACACACACACACACACACACACACACACACACACACACACACACACACACACACACACACACACACACACACACACACACACACACACACACACACACACACACACACACACACACACACACACACACACACACACACACACACAGAAATGAACTTAACCTGCACTCACACCCACACACTCAATGCACATGGGGTTGCAGTGGTGAGTGTAGTGCATGTTCGCTCTCTCTGACCTTATAAGCACTAATATGACTCTCTCTCTCACGTACACACACACACACGGATCCACACTCTCATTACAAGCCATTCTGAGGAAGAGGAAGAGGAGGCAGAGAGAAGAAGAAAGGCGATGTAAATGCATTCTCAGTCTTTTAACTTTCTCACCTTTCTGCATTACATCTTCTCTGAGAGGACAGTAGCAGGAAATGACAGCAGGCACCGTGAAAAATGAATAAAATCATCAAGGAGGTGGGTGTAGGGAGTTGATGGACTACAAGATGAGGTTGAGGAGAGAGGACAGGTACATGGATATAGAACAAAAAGACACAGGGTTAAGAATAGCAGACCTCCTGCTGCTCTGTAATAGAGGGGGCTTGTACTTTATCCCGGTGTACATGCAGATACTGTATTGATTGGACTGTGAGGGGTTGACCATGGCAGAGGGGTATTAAATAAAAGAAAGGGAGGGGAATAACACAGGACGAGAAAATCAATCTGCTCTGCTTTGATGTCAGACAGCCCTCTTAAAAGGAGGATAGAAGAAGAAACAGAGAGGGAGAGAGAAGGAGAACTAAAAAAGAAGAGTGTTGGTCAGCAAGCCAGACTGAATGTGGTATGTCTCCTTTCTCTGCAGCCGTGCCTCAGCCCACACTCCTCACGTGCTTTTGTCGCTGGATGCTCGGGTCAGCACATTCGGAGTCTTTGTCTGCAAGAACCTTCACCTTTCCTTCTGTTGTCAATAACTGTATTGCTAACCAAAGGTGGGTGGAAAGGCGCTGAGGCGCTGAGCCACAGCGATGGACATGGTTACAGACAGGTGCACAAAAATGCACAAGGGAGCAAACACAGGCCAGGGTTTGAGGACAGAAAATGCGGTTGCTTGTGTCTGTGTCTCTGTCTGTGTGTGAGTGTGTGTATAGGAATCTGTCTGAAGAGTTTGAAACATTGCGTGCCAAGAATCACCCAGGGAAAGGTTTTTGTGGGCCCACCACGTGATCCAGCCTACCCCAGCCTACATCGACAGCATAAGCCAGACATCGACCACTTATCTACCAGCCGCCGCCCCTCCCCTCCCCCCCCCCCCCCCCCCCCAAACGCCCTCCCCACCCCACCCTCCGACCCGAACCCCATCAGCGACACAGGACCAGGCAAGCGTGAGAGAAGGCCTGGCGATAGACACGAAATGTGGCACGAAATGCAGAAACGGAGCCCCTCAGACACACACACACACACACACACACACACACACACACACACACACACACACACACACACACAAACGGTGGAGCACACAGACGTCAGCCTTCCAGCCCCAGCCTACAGTGTGGTTAGCTTCTGGCATGCCATGCAGGACCAGAGGCAGCTGTTCTTAACGGAGACATAATGGCTGGATGGAAAAATCTTCATGGTGTCAGAGCATGGAAGAGGACTATTTCACTCAAGTGTAACATTTTCTAAATAGCACAGTATGTACCTATCAAACTGAAATAGCCCCTGCTTCATAATACAGTATAAAAGATGTGCTTCTGCGTGATCATTTTGAAAAGAAATCATGTGAGAAATGAGCATATTTTAAATCTTTGGACCTCTTTTGAATGGACAAATGACTTAATAAGGTGTAATTTAAAGAAAATTCAGCCCTATTTTTTAATTCAACGCAGAAATCATTTTGTCACGCAATTTCCTCGATCCAGATGGTTTATATAATAACAGGAAAATTACATCCCTATGTCTGCGGGTGGGTTTGGATAACCTTTAAATCTGCAGTATGTGGCTGATCTCCTGCTACTCTGAAACACGTCCCCCTGACCTTCCAATTAGAGCTCACTACCCAACAGCGGCAACACACTAAATCTTCCCCAGGCTGCAGGTTTTGGACATCGGTATAAAACAGCCTGCTATAAAATCATTACAGGGCTGTAAAACACTGGAAAAATTCACAATTAAAAGACAGAGCGGAGAGACACAGAGGAAACAAAGCCAGGAGGAGAGGAATGATTCTGTGTCCAGATATGTGGAAGAACAACATTTGCACAAGAGGCACAATAACATACAAATCCACAGGGTGATCAGCACGTAGGAGAGTAAATGTTGTCTCTACGGGTTTCAAGGGCGAGGATAGTACAAATTAAATTACCGCAAAGATGTTTGAAACAGCTCTTACTCTTACAGTGGATGTGTCTATAACGCCGTGTGACGAGCAACGACAAGCAAGGAATATCGAATCAATCATAAATCAGTTCGCCTTTTTCTGAGTTTTCTCATACATCACAATATGTCCCATTAGCAAAGACACATATGCCTTATCTGAGCTGTGCTGTGACATTTAATTAACTGGTTTATTACATAAAAAAGTGTGCATTCATCACACATGTTCAGACGGATGTATCAGAAAAAGACAGTAGCTCACCCTCCATTAGCCATGTGGGTATTTACACTAAATGCCATCCGTGTGGCATTCGAGTTGGCATTTTGTGATGAGACTCTTTCTTGATTATGAACTAATTAGGTCTGGATGATTGTAAGGACTCACTGGAATACAGCGAGGGGAGGAATAAGAAATACATTTAAATTGACTGTTGTTAAATGTAACTACATAAAACCGTATGAAATAATTGTTCATATACACGTAAATATGCAACAGAACACCATTAGCGTGGCAATTTATGGCAGAATAGGAGGATAACACATCTAATTGCTGCACAATCTAATTAGTGACACCATAATAAGCCATTATATCACATTAATGACGTTACATTAATGACAATGGGGGGCCTGGGACTGTGATGAGGAGGGCTTGTCTCAGACAGAGCGTGCAAAAGGTCACAAAGAAATGATTTATCCGCCGCAGTCTCATCAGATCTGAGTCAGGAACTGTTAGCTCGAATTAAAAGTGAAACTATAGTGCTTTCAATGCGGATCTGACACCGTCCACTGTGGGAGGAGGATTCCCTCAATTAACTTCACAGTGAGACAGAAAAGGGGGCTAATCCATACCTGCTAGTGCCAATATTTAGCAGTCCAGCACGTAGCACGCTGAGCCAAGCAGTAAATAAATAAGCATATGAGCTCAACAAGGCGTACTATCTTCTACTGCTGGACAACCAAGAGAGGGGCTGTCACTATTGTTTCCACGCACAGTGGTGTTTACTTAAAAGTGCTGATTTGTGGAGTTTCCATTCATTTAAAATAGTTTCTCATTTGGGGGTATCTAAAAATGAATTGTACGCTTGTAGAAAGAATAATTGCAATAAAAAACATTCTGGTCCTTGCAATGTCTCCTTTAATAGGATAAAGGCGAGTCTCTGAAGAACTAAAACTCTACAAAAGATTTTTCTTTCTTTTAAATCCATTCCAGTGGTCGACTGTGAAACCAGCTCTTTGCGGCATTTAGCCCATAGGAAGAGAACAATAAAACAAATCAATGGTAAGCTTGTAAAAGCTGCAATTTTAGACGGGAAAAAAGGAGCGTCTTCTTTGGAAATAACCGGGTAAGTCCAAGATTAACAAGCTCCCCCTATCACTTATCGATCCGCACTTATTACTTTTAAATGTGGGTAATTTGGGGGGGGGGGGGACGGCGTTTGGTGCAGTCTCCGTCTACATCTTTATAGAAATGGCTCCAGTAGGTGTATGGGCCCTAAGTGCACTCGTAAATTGGTTTTATGAGTTTCTGAGACATATCGCTGCTAATGTTTCCACTGGACGGCTTTATGGCCACATTGTAGCGACTCTGGTGGGAGATACTTTCTAATATATTGCAAAAGTGATGTTGACAAAAAAAATAATATGGCTTGGATGTGGATCTTTCCGCATTCCAGTCTATGAGTGCTTGTTTAGAATATAAAAGAAAATCATTGCTAGCCAAGGGGAAATTACCTCTTTTAGTTTAAATGAAAATGAATCGGCAACTTGTGTTTTTATAAGAGACTTGGAGCGTTGATATATTTGCGTACTTGAGAAAATCTGAAGTCATTGAGTGAATAATCGACTTTTGTTGTGATTAGAGGTAAAAACTGAATTCATCAAGAGAATAGCCATAAAAAGAAAAAAAGTGTGACACTGCTGTGAAGCTATTAGTGCGGATGTGTGTTAATGTGTGTGTGTGTGTGTGTGTGTGTGTGTGTGTGTGTGTGTGTGTGTGTGTGTGTGTGTGTGTGTGTGTGTGTGTGTGTGTGTAACTGTGCACTGCTCCCTTGTATTATTCTCCAGATGTTCTCTTTCACAGCTCCGTAAAAAAGACTACCGGCATTCAGCCACCCCTTTCCTATTTTTCCGTCCTCGCCGTCCCTCCTCCGGCTCACACCATCCGATCCCTTCATCAAAGCGGCCCACTTTGCCAAACATGATCCCTGCCTGTTGTGTGTTAGTTTGGTTTCGAGGAGCGGATTAAACAGTTCCCACCAACCCTCTGATGTGGACCTTATCTCAGGTTTCTCCTGACATTGCCGGTGCTGTGGTGTTATTAGAAGCTAAAGGGGCTTTGTCATGGAGCACAAAAGGCCGAGCTAGGCAGCAGTTAGTACGGCTTTGTTAAGGGTCAGAGGGGTGTTAAATAGACTACACCTGAGGCCGTGTTAACACCTTCACCTGAGACATCCAAAGTTCCATGAAAGGGTGAAGGGCCGACTGTGTGCAGGGAGAGGCAGAAAAATAATCTTTGACACAAAAATCAAACTTTATAAATATCTAGCTCGTGAACGTAATGTAGAAATAAAGTACATGGGGAATTCAGTGGAGATGATTATAGGCAATGGCAAGTCGATTAGAATAAAATTTGAACCAGACTGCTTTTTCCCTGTCTCCAAGAGTTGTGTACTGTCTTGAAACATTTTCAAATAGTCCTCTCACACTCAATTTCTCAGTGGATAGCCTCTCTTTACTGCTGGAATGGAGCCAATCACTGCTCTTCTCTGGAGGTTGCTGTTTATTGATCATTGTATCGCATGGTTGTAATGTGATGTCAATGCCTCTCTTACCTGCCTGAGCAAGCAGGCAAAAAAAAAAATAGACTCTTTGGATGAAGTCCAAACAGAAACTGAACCCATGAGTACGAATCTAGTGTGCAGATAAAAGAACAGTTGTGATTACTGTGCCCCCAATCATTTGAAAGAAATGAACTTTTCTCATTGTATCACATTCAATTCCTTTCAAAGTTAGATGTGCCCACAGAGGAGGACCACGGGGAAACTTTAGGGGGGGTAGAGAGACAGACCACATTCTGGGCCAGCTCAGCGTCAGGCCTTGTTACTCCAGATCCCCATCTCCTCACCCTCCCGCCTCTTTTCATCCCCCTCTTATCCCCCACTCCTCTTCCCCCTCCCCAAGTCTGGTCTGGCTGGCCTACACACGCGATCATCACGCTAGCCAGGCCTAAGCCCCGTAAAGGCTAACACAAGCTCGGCGTAAAAACTCCTATAGGGGCCCACCTCCGTCCCCTCTATCCCCCCCTCCCCCCCGCACTACCCCGCCAATCCCCCTCTTCCCTCCTTGTGCTGCCTGACTACACTTTCGCTTCGCATTACTTCTGCTATTCTAACTTTTCCACTTCTGAGCACTATCAATTATGCACTAGAATAACAGTGGGGCCAGGCTCGGCAGCAGGACATAAAGGCCGATTATGAGTGTGAATAATTCAGCCATCTTCGTGCCATGTTCCTCTTACCAGTGATACAGGCAGGCGAGCTGTGCTGCTAATGTACGACGGCAGACACAATCTGACCCGGGCCTTAATGTGAGGACAGCTCTCTACATCCCAGAGACCAGAGAGGATGGAGAGCTGCATAGGACATTAAAATGTGGCTGTTCTGCATTATTGAAGCAGCTGTGAAGACATAGATTGACAAGTCTGACACTGGCACAGACCCATTGAGTGACACCTGTCTCTAGAAATCCAGGGAAAAATCTTCAAATAATTTTATTTGAACCGAAAAAATATCTATACTTTAAAAAGTTACTCAAAGAGAAGAAACTCCCAAAGAGTAAAAGCGTAAAGTCCTAGCAGCCATCTCGATGTTTTTCTTTAAAGGTGGCACAGTCCAAGCATGCAGACAACCTTCCATCACCTTCATGCTCGAGACATGTCTACCTCAACTCCATTTTTCATGACTTGCGTGCAAAGGTTTGCAAGTGCTACTCTTCTTAGACATCACAAACAGTAATGAATATTTCATCACTCCACCCAAAGCCAAGCACGCACTCTAATCCAACACCAGAAATATGATGCATCTGCTTTCCCACAGGCTAATAATCCACTTCAACTCTGATCCTCAAACAAAATAATAGTACTGAAATATCTGCATACTGTTGGGATTTTCCATAAAATGTAGTTAAAAAAAAAATGTAGGGCAAATTTAAATAATCTGTGTGGAATTTAAAATGAAGTCTGGAAACTTTCGATTCCATAAAATTTGTCCGGGGAAAGAAAAAATCTGAAATTACAAAGTAATTATTCAGTGAAAAATAAAGTGCAAAAATGATTGCAGGGTATAATAGAATATAATTAGGTATAAAATGCATTAAGAGGTTTTTGTGTTACATTGCATTTGTGATAATAATCAATAATTTTGTCACCCGCTATGTACAAAAATATATATTTTTAAAAAAAGCAAGCCGATTTTAAATTATTCAACACTTATTTGTTAAAATTGAACGATTTAAATTAAGTTCTTGTAATTTAGTTATAGGTATGAATATTTAATTTATTTTTAAAGTTAATAGAAATAAATTTTGTTTTTTTAACCTTGTGTTTTCTGATTAACTTTTTCTTTTTTTTTTCTTAAAATCCTGGAAGTTTGACATGTAAAAAAAAAAAATAATTCCCAGGAATTTTTGAAATTTGTTATGAAAAAATGTCAAAGGCACATTAACCTTCAAACAGCCAGGCCAAACACTATGTCGTTTCTGAGAATAAAAAAAAAAAAAACCCTTTACTCCCTCTTATTTGTGCTTCCGTTCGCAGTGCACGCTCTAATCCCGGCTGGAATGTCTCCGGTCGTGGAGTCCTGCGGCCCCGAGGAACAGAACAGCAGGTGAAACTGAACTCTCTGAGGACGTGTCCCGCCGCTCAGCTACTCCATTACTTCTACTGTAAAGTTCAACCAGACTGTCTAAAAAGTTTGTTTTTTGGAGCAGGCGTGCTCATGTGCTTTTAAAGAGCCTTTTTTTATTATTTGTTTTTATTTGAAGAAATCAAATTAAATAAACCAAAATCTCTGTCTTAATTAATAGTAATTTAACAATTAATTAACTTTCCTGTGCTTAATGTCCCATGACTTCTACTCCTGGTGATTAATTATCAGATTATTAGAGATTAAAGATTATTTCATGACCCTATGAAGGCTGTCCTGATTTATTATTTTGAATCAGTCAGGCTTAATGAATGCATTTTTTTTCCATGACTGAAGTTCTGAACATTTCATAAAAAATCCTGATCCACATTTTGCCGCCATATTTACTTCTTTGTGTCTGGTTTGGCTGTTTCTGCTGCCATGTTTAACCACACACACTTGGATGCGGTGGGGGGGGGGGGGGGTGTTCATGCTTTATTAAAACGATTAAATGAGGGAAACAGACAGAAAAACCAGGGTAATGAGAGTTTAGGCCACTGTCAGTCATGTGCTGCAGCCACAACATTGGGCCTAATGCTGACAGTGCGCCTGCTGGGTCACCTCAGCAGGACCCTGCGAGCAAAGGACAGGGACAGTAGTTAAAGATCTGATGATCCCCAAGAAGAGGGGAAGGGAAAGAGCGGGAGGAAACCGGCTGACCTATCAGGGATACTTGGCGGGATTAGGAACAAAGAGGGGCGCTTAGAACAAAGGAGGAAGTTATCGTAAAGAGATGTGCTAGCTTCTCAACAAGCCCAGAGCTAAACCAAACCCATCAAAGCATCCATCATCACCATGATGTTTAAAGGGCAAGGTGATGAGAGTCTCCTCAGATGGTTTGGTGATGTTTTGGTTTCCGAAGCTCAACAGTGAGATTAAGGACATTAGAAACTTTTGTATGCATGACTTTGCGGGGAAAGAAAAACAAATACCCCCTGAGGATGGAACCATAGGCCGCGCTCATCACCTCTGTTTATCCGCAGGACTTAGGCCACTTTGGGGACTCCCCTTAAGTCTCACTTATCTCATTAGACCCTTAAAACTGATTAATATGAATGGCGGCAGAGGCCAGCTCAAGGCATTCTTAAGAAAGGAGGGAAGAAGGAAAAAAGAAGAGGAGGTTGAGGAGGGGGTGGATTTTGGAGGAAGGGGGTTTTTGTGTCTCCGGACAATGAGCTGATGGCTTTTTAAGCCTCTCAGTGGCTCTGGGTTAATACCCCGGGCTGCAGTCATGGGATAGGCCGCGGTTCAAAGGCTGCTGCACTCCAAGGCTCGCTGCTCGCTGATTTAGAGGAAGAAAATAAACAAGTAGAATAAATACCACATTTCCTGCAACTTGAACCTCACTAAAGAAATAATGAACTGCCCTTCCAAGCCAACGAGCGTGTATATGTGTGTTTGCCGGCCTATGTACTTTCGGGTGTCATATTTGGTTATGCGGGATAATGTTGGGGCGTAAGCCATCCAGTCAAAGCCGGGCTCAGATGAGAGGAGAGGGTGAGGATGGGATTTATCACACATTCAGCGGATCAATCACGCTCCCTTCAGGGGGAAAAAACACACACTCAGTACAGTTTCACACAGGAAAACCAACCACAAGAGACACACACAAGCACACACACACAAACAAAGACTAGACATCCACACGCACACCATGCAACTTCACAAAACGGGGAAAACTATCAAGCAGCTCTCAGAGGAGCCGGCTCGGAGAATTGGGTCAAGAATAGTGCTGTGCTCTGCTATAGTAAACGGTGTGAGTTTCTGCTGCTTCATTACAGCTGGCAGAGGTCGGCAAGGGATACAAGCATGCGTGTAACGGACTCACAAGCAGGTTTCTGTGCACAAGTCTCGAGAAAACCATGCAAACGCTAATATGGATGCACATAAACAACAAACACACACGCATGTTTAAACTCTAAACCCAGATTTCAGTGAAGGCTTTGGAGTCAGATCTTGCGTTATACATTTTTAAACATGATTTATTATCTGCTTGATTCCAGACTTTTCTTAGATCTGCGATCAGACGAGCATCTGTGGCCTTTTTAAAAAGGCTCAGAGCCAGGAGAGAAGATCTGGAAAAAAGAGCCTTTCATGCCAAAGTAGTAGTGGTTGAAGTTCACTTTGGCTGATTTTTTTTTTTAAGTTCTAAGGCATTACTTTTATAAAATACAGTATGCTAAATTGAAAATAAATGTGATTTTCTCAGCTAAATTTCAGCGTAAATCCCACTTAGCCTTCCAAGACCCTGAGCCTTCAAAGTGACGCAGGTAGAGAGACGAGCCGAGTCGAAGACAAATAAGGAGAGATTTGTTAGGAAATTAGATACCCACCATTTGAATTGGAATTATGCATAATTATCCACACAATTTATCACAATGGATGAACTTGCAGAGGCCATCTACTTCTGAAGGCAAAACCAGCTTATTCTCATCGTAACAATCTGTCTCCAAGCAGATATAAACCATTCTGTGAAGAAACTCTCCATTAAGCCGCTACATTACACACATCCTGGCATCCTGACGGAGATACATGCTTGATAGTCGGAAAAAAAAAAAAAGGTGCACTTTCAAAGGCACACTGTGCAATGTGACACAGTAGTAAAGACCAAGATGCAACTTAGTACCACAACATCCACCCCCAAGTAAACAGAGGCCTGTGTGTGGGAGTCTTCAGTGTCAGAGGAGACAAAGCAGGGGTCTAAACCTGAGCTGCCTTAATCCCGTCTCTGTAGAAAATAGCCCCAGTGTCACTAAAACCCGGACCACAAAGACGACACCTCCTCAGGGTGAAGACCCAGAGTCGGTCCCCTGGAGAACCACTGCGAAAGGAAAAACCGCGGACACCACCAGGGAGACGGGGAGACAGACACAGATCTTCATGCATCTTTACACCTTGGCAAGGACAGACAGGGCAGGGAAGGAGGCGGATGGGAGAGGATGGATAGGGCTGGTTGGAAATGAGGAAAACCGCCACCTCGTCTTCTCCACTCCTCTTCTGTCACCCCTTGTGTCTGGCGCTCGCATTATACTCCTTCTCTCCTCCTTTTTTTTTTGAGTGTACTACATCTTCAGCTGTGCACTCTCACTCCCCCCCCCGCCCCCCACCCCACCCCCCACCCCACCCCCCACCTCGCCATCCATTCACACCATTCTCCCTCACTCCTCTCCTTTGCCCTCCCTTTCCTTTTTTTTCTCCCTGCATTTAAAGCGCATGCATTACTTTCAGCCCAGGCTATGTGGAGTGGACAGAAACACAGAGAGAGAGAGAGAGAGAGCGAGAGAGCAGAACAATGGCTGCCTTTGAGTCTCACGAACCAGCATTGGAGGTGGAAGAGGTGGGTGTGTGGGGGGGTGGGAGTGAGGGGGTATTGGCTGCTTGTATTTTCCCTACTGTCAATTCAAACAGGCTAATACCAGCTAGCTTATTATTGGCACGTCTCGCCACAACGGTAGACTGAACAAAGTGAAAGCGACATTGTTGGATTATCTGTTTGTTTATCTTTATGTCTGTGGAAAATTGTCGCAGCGGGTGGAACTTTACAGACACGTGTTCATATTGAAAACAACCCCGGGGAATCAATAAGTCCATTCACCTTTTACACGACTGTGCCAACACAAACAGAGAAACAACAGACCCAACACACAAAGAAGAAAAACCATCCATATGCATATAAGGTCATGATAACACCGACCGTGTCGAAAAGAAGGACGATTTGACTTCTAAAATGTCATTTTTACAATAAATAAAGACAATAAATATAGACGTACAAGTTTGGAAATAAACCAAGTGGATTGTGTGGATTCTGAAGAGAAAGCAGAGCAGACCATCGTACAGTCCCTCTGTGTGTTTCTCAGTCTGTCTGTGAAGACGAATTACCTCATGAGTCATTTACAACTGGCTACAACCCGTCAATTAGGTCTTTCTTCACAAGCTGGAGATGTGTTCTCTTCTGGGATCTATTCTCCACACTGCTGCCCAGCTAGAAAAACATCCATTCACTCCCCCGCAGACCCCCGAGTTAAATAAGGAAAACGTCAGCGTAAAGGTCCGAAGCCAGCTTACCATGAAAGGAATTATCTGTGGAAAATGTGTCTGGGCGAAAAAAAGAAAAAAGAAAAGTGAACAATCTCAATCGTTCCCGTCACATTTTCCAGTTGAAAAGTGACCAGTGACGGAGAGATAGAGAGAGAAAATGTGAAGCTCGTTTGACGTTTTTGGCCTGTAGATTGTTGTGTAGTTCCTGTAAATATGATAAGAGTTTGACAGTAAATGAGTGTAACGAGGTCAAAGTGACCGAAGCAGACCGAGCATGGTTTGAATCAAGAAACTGTTTGTGGCTTTTATTTCAATTGGGATTCAGATGGGAGAGCAGAGGGCACGGGAGGGCATCAGACAACTCTCAGTAGCGCCCCTTTCTGGTCAGGGGTGATAGATCAGCCAAGTGTTACTACAGTAACAGCTGCTCGTGAGCCTCCATCTTACAGAAGAGAGCAGGGAAGCTGAACGAGGATATGGAAGCGCCATTTTCAGCCACCAACGAGGACTGTACACTACACAATAGTGAGATTCCTGGGATCTCAAATTGAAACATTAACTTTTCCGGATATGGAAGCCAAATAAACACGGCAACAAAATAGTGTTTTCTTTCTTTCTCTACTGTTTCCATGTTAACTACAAATCTGCTCAGGTGTTTGCAGTTAAAATATGACTTTGGAAGAAATTATCTTGCAGCTGCTCTAGTGCGGCACAGAGTAACTTCAGGAAAACTAAAGAACCAGTTGGAGATAAAGAACTTTCCACAACTTTGAAATATTGAGTGCAACTGAGCTGGTGAGAGCAGGGATAGAGGAAAATACAGTCCTCTGAAACAACAAACTACAAGAAAAAAAAAAAAAGCCAACAAAATGTAAAAGGATATTCATATTCTTATCGTTTTCTCATGGCAGGGCCCAATTCTCGCATCAAGCTTTGCAAATGTGGGTGTTGCATAAGCTATTTAATACTTTATTGTTTCCAAGTTGAGCTATACACAGAGTGTTCCCCTGAAAGCCACGGCTTGAATGAAGGCTTAAAGACAGATCGCTCAGCTGATAGCAGTGTTTTCAGCACTCGGCCTGACCTTGGAGTGATTACTCTGAAAACAAAAACCTATGGACATTAAAAAAATCCGGTTCCCCGGGCAAGGGAGGGAAACATGTGCGGCTGAAGTAAAGCTGCCATTCAATACCTCCCATTTCTGTCCATCCAATAAGAGCTCATGGTTCGCCCTTTGATGGAGACATTTTAGTGTATTTATTCAAAAGGTCTGAGTAGCATTTCAACAAAGTAACCTTGGTCACGATTAGGAATTTTTATCTTAACATACGGCTAGATTAAGTAAGCTCTCTGTATACAATGTTACAAAGAATTACATTTAAACCTCCATATTTGAAGTTTCAGGTGATTACCCTCACTATAATATTGCACATTATAAATAAAAAACTACAAATTTAAGTTGACAGATTTATTTTTGGTTGAGTCAATACAATTGAGGTAAAAAAAAAAATGTATAAAATAAATGTTCAAAGGCAATGATATGTTTATTTTAAAGTCATAAAATATTTTTTTAAGTGTATTTTAATTGCAAAAAACAAAAAAAGAACCTATATTTTATTAAGACCAAAATGTATTATTTTTAAAAAAATTGTTAAAAAGGTTTAAAATGAGCTAATAAATTCTATTGGATAGGTGTACATGAAACTGTATTATTATTATTATTCATATTCCTAGAATAAAAATACTACTGTTGGGAAAGTCTCTCCCAGTTGTAGCCGCCTTAGCTTCAGTATGGATTAGCATATCCAAGACTGCAGGCCGAGCACCAGCCTTCCCCAGCGACACGGCCACTTCTGTCCACCGCAGAGCAAGTCCACCAGGGTCACAGCCAAGAGTCCTCCCCCTCTCCCACCGTGCGCTCAACAACAGCTGCTCTGCCAAGCACATTGACTAAGCATTGACTGCTGCCTGCTGGGCTCATTTTCTAGTTAATAGAGAAAAAAAAATCTAATTTAAATGGAAAGTGCATTTACAGGTCTGCAGAGAAAACACAAAGTGCCATTTAAGCCTAATAGAAGTATTACATCGCACAACAGCATCATTACAGTTTGCTGGTTTTCCAGAAGCTCCTGTTTATTATTTCGCTCTCTCTCTTTCTCTCTAGCCTCTGCCTCGCTCTCTTTGTGTCTCCTACACTCGCTGTCCCCGCTGCTCGGTGGCTGCTGGTGCCTGCCAATGCCACGGGCATAAAAGAATGACGGAGAGAGGGGTCATTAATGAGGAGTAATCAGCCCTCAGACTCAGAGAGACGGGAAGAAAAAGAGAGGAAGAGAGCCCCAAACAGTGGAGAGAGTAAAATACAGCAGAGAGTGAGTCAGTGTAAAAATGATAATGTGAACAGGAGGCACGAGCATTGGGGGTGGGGTGGGGGGGTCACAGAACACCCCACTTTAGCAATCACAGGCACTATAAAGTAGCTTTTTTTAAATTACAGGTTTCCATCATTTTACCTGAAAATAAAAGTCAACGTTGTTATATATAATTTTCCATCTGTTAAAGACAGATGGGTAACTTTCCACCTTTATGCGTATGTGTCTTTGAGTCTCTGCACATGAGCACAGAATTACAAGTCGGAGTCCAAGGCGTCTTGGTTTCTGATAAAGGAGAAAAATAAAACTCCTCAAAGACCTCATGGCTCATTTGCTTGCTGCATTGCACATGCAGATTCAAACACAAAAACATGCACAGACATGTCTGCAACAAAAGAAAGCTGTCCCAAATATCAGTGACACATCTACAGTTTTAAGCCTCCAGTTACAGTACACTGAAAAAAAAACACACCAAAAAAAACAAAAAAAAAAAACAGCAGTGTGTTAGAAAATGCTTCCCAGGCTGTTTGTTGAGCTACAAATTATGCATCAAAATACAAATCACCTTGAGCAATTTACATGACCACAACCGCATCAAACTGTTTATGTTAATAACGCTGCACTTCAAGGAGAGTTCTAGTTACGAGTTTGTCATTTGCAGGCTGGCAAACTTTCTGCTTCGTTATGCCTCGCCGTCAGTGTGTGACCTCTCCCTGAGCTCCTCTCCGAGTGTGCCTGACCTCTGCGCGTCTTTCCCCACCATCAACCGTGGAGGGACTCCCGAAATATCTAATTGTATTCATTCATTTTCTCGGGCCCCGGCAGAGGAAGGAGAGAACAGAGAGCAAAAGGGAGCGGGGAGAGGAAAGGCAGGAGGGAGCGCCGAGAGGCAGCACGGGGGGGAAAGGCGAGGAGGGATAACGGGGAGGAAGAAAGGGCAGCGGGGGGAGAAGAGGAAGGAAAAGGCTTCCTCCTTACAGCTGAGGCATCATTAGAGCCGCTCTCTGTCCCCTCATTAGAATAAACACTCACAAGCAAAGACAGTAGGTGAGATAGAAGAAGGCCAAATCCACAGAGGGAAATGTCCCTTTATTTTGAGGTATTTCAAGTTGGAGGAACTCTCTTAGGACCTCAAGAACTCTTAAATCTCAAGGAAAAGAGGCTCAAAGTAACATTCAGAAGGCAAAAACCAAACACGACAACAAAAGAAAAGTTTTAAAGAACAGTTAAACCACAAAGAAGTTGAACCAAAATGTGGATATAAAGGTAGCAAAAGAAAAGATACAGGTTTTTCACATCGATCAGTAAGCAAGATTCTACTCTTCTGTTGGAGTTGAGATACAAAACAGTGTGCTGAATGAAGCAAGCCAGCAAAGCAAGCATGGAAATCCCCTCAGCCGCTGCCTCAGTCCCCAACAAAATAAACACTGAGCAGACACAACAGTGGCACCGCTAACACAGATAACGATACGCTCAACCCATGAGATTTCTGACTAATCTACCAATTGCTTATCATTCGGAGAACTCCAAAAACCAAAGACATTCTAACCTGCATAAACATTTTGCCGACCAAACGTTTCCACTTGAGACACATACAGTCCTTATCTGATGTCCCCATTCGACACGGCTGGAAGTCAAAGCTGTAAAAGTGTCCACACTGCTCTGTTTTGTCTACAAGCAACTCCTTGAATTTCTAGCCCCTTTGCTTATTTTTGTCTACAACTCGTTCACACTTTTGTTCCTCCACTCACTGTGCACTAAGTGAAACTATTCAACCTTCACTTTTTTGTTTGGCAACTTCTTAACACTTTTTTTTGTTTGTTTTTTAGTTGTAGTTAGACGCTCTCCAAAAAAAAGAGGAAACAGATGTGACATCCTTTCAGTGTAAAACAGATTTGATTCATTGCCATTTGCACGCTTTGAGTGTTTGCTGTGCTTCTCAGGTGATTAAAGTGAGTGAGTAGAGCAGAACATACAGTAAAGCACAGGCGGATCCCAGATGGGCACAATGAATAAAAAGCAGAAAAAAACGTTTAGTTTTTTTTTTGTTTTTTTACATAATCAGCTTTTGGTTTGATGGATTAACTAACTGGGGCAAGTCTTTGGAAGACTCAGCGTCAGACTGCAAGGAGTGGCAGCAGATGACTTTTTTTCTTGACGTACTCAAAAGAAGAACTTTAACATCAGTGCTCGGACAGAAACTAAAAAAAAGAATCTGAAAAAAGTCAACAACCTTTTAAAAAAACTAGAAATTAACCTTTAAATAACATGTAATTAACCTTTAAATTAGCCACTAATGTGATTTATTCAAGTTTCAATATTAGTTTCTTTGTGTTTCTATAACAAAGTGACTTTTTGTGTTCACATGGGGCGTTCAGTAAATTCTTGAAGCAAGCCGCACTTTTGGTGCGACTGTGAAGCCTCAGAACAAAAGGCACACACGCAGGCTAGCTCTGCTACAGTGCCACACAAGCTTTTCTACTGTAATGCACAAGGAAAGGGGTTCAATATTTATTAACTGAGTCATCAATAAGACCGGTTTGCTATCTCTCCATCTCCTCTCTGCTGTTTGGCTACCTCTCTGGCATCTTGCCTCGGCCCTGCAAGGGCTCGAGTCGAGCAAACTCTATTTGGAGTAAGTAGCACGGAGTGACTGCTGTTAGCAGCGTTACAGCCTCTGTGGAAACCTGTTTCCTTTCCTCAGGCGAGAGAGCTTCAGAAACAGATGAGGCCCAGGAAGCTATCTATATCTCAGATATTACCCCGGACCCGGAGAAGGAAAAAGGCACAACATGCGTGCAGCCGAGTGGATCACACAGCTCTTGTTTTCTCCACTCTCTGCTTTAATGTCACGGTGTCAGATCTGAGATTAACAGTAGTTTTGCTTAAATTCTCCCTTTTTTTTTTCTTCTTCTTCTTCTTCTCTGAAACTGAGAAAACTTGTCAGCACATCTGGAACATATCAGGTTGACTGAACGGCCCCACAAGTCAAAACTTTTTTGTGTAGAAAAAAAGAGAAAGAAGTGCTGTCTAATAAAAGTTTGTCTATCAGGAGCGGAAATCTAGATTCAACACTAAAATTGTGTTTGCCTCTGTTAAAGAAAGCGCTCCATAAATAAACAGCCAGGGCAAGCAGAGAGCAGAGACCCAGACCACAACAGTCACGGTCTACGGTATATCAGGGCCGAGAATCTACGCACCCAGCTAGACCGGCTCCGGCTTCAGGAGAGAGCTTCACAGTCAGCCTGCGTTTGTTCCCCTGACCACTAATTGCTTCAAGCAATAAATCATGTTTTCCCAAACTTCAAACTGAATATAAATAGTTGTGCAACAAATTCAGTGTGTGCTATTAATGGCTCTGTGCACACTTTGGAGGGTAAGCTGAGCATTTTATTCAACAAATACTAAGTGCCGTTGGCAGTTGGGTGAGAGATCTCTGTAAACTCCAGCAACAGCGTTTAGACTTAATAAGACCGGGACAAAGCTGTACAGTCTGACTCCAGGAGGGACTTTTAGTCAGAAATGCAGCCTCCACAAACATATCAACTAATTGCTCAGGTGGAGTCAAAGCTGTCCGGGCAGAGAGGAGTTTCACTCAAGGACTGAAGCACCTCTGAGAAACTTTTATTTGAACTTTGCTGACGTGCTCTCATGTGGCCCGTCTGAGTCAACGGCACATAAGATCCTCACTGTGCATCAGACGGACAGGAAGCTCATTGGAAACACACTCCTCTAAAAATGTAAAGAGTCAAGTATGCACTTTTTAATTCCTGAAAGATTGACTATTATTTACAGTATACTGACCATTGGAGTATTTTTATTTTAGCACATTAGCTCAGGACATTGAGGACTTGAGAATCCAAATGAATGAGCAACCATTTGTACTCAACAGTATACAAAAGTTGAAAACTACAATTCAAGATGTCAAAAAGGGTAGTTTTGACTTTTTCAGAATGAGGAAGCTGAACATGATTAAATAAAGTGGGCTTTTTAAAGAGTGTTGAATGGAAACGTTCCTGGTGTTCATGCTGTAGAGACATCCACACATATAGTGGAAGAAATCCTTCTACAGTTATTCTCATGCGTTTATATTCCAACATATATTTACTTTGAGTTGGTTTCAGTTTTAGCACGTAAACCTATTCATATTTGTTTTTCAAGAGCTCACATGACGTCCTGGCCAAATTTACCTGGATATTATATATGTTTTTAAACTTCAAATAGTGCCATGGAGTGTCCAAAAAAAAAAAAAAAACTTTATGATACAAAAACTCACCAAGAAGAGAATAAATTTCCTCAGCTTCTCTTGGAGATGTTGTTTGACACACAACATGATCCTATTTTAAAACTATTAGAATAAATAGAAAAACTATTCAGTCATAAACACTTAAAAGATCAGCTGATTCTTCCAATGCTGGTTCAGCCCCTCAGTTTGTCTTTTAAACTCAAATGTGAAATTGTCATTTTTTGCCATTTTTCAGCTGGTGCCTTTAATATATTCATATTAGTTTATTTACTGAGACCGCTGTATAACAATAACTTTACAGAATTTCCTGAAGGAGTTATTTGAAATGGACATCTTTATTCTCCTCAAACTGTCTCTAATGAGCATCGATAAAACAAAAACTTCTCTCCAACACTGAACAGAGAAAAGCTGCCTTTCTCACCACACAGGTCCGAAACGTATTCACAGGCCTGTACGTAGACTTCTGACTTGAGTTTTCAGAAACAGGGCGAGAAACACACGCAGTCTAGCGTGAGTGTAAACGTCCATATTTAGTGAGGATGTGTGGATTTGTGCGGATTTTGTTGTGTGTTTTGCGTCATTGGAACCTGTTAGACACTGTCGTAAAATAGTCCAGTGGTGTCGAGCCTGAGCAGAACACACAAAAAAAACAGCACAAGATAAAGCTCCAGGATTTATAGGATTTTCATCTCTGTACCTAGAGCTGAATAATTCAAAATTAAAAAGTGAGTTTCCTGATTTGAACAATATTGACAGCGGGTAGAGCGATGCAGCCGCTGACGGCTCTGTCCGGGCCTTATTACGCACGGTTTTAATCTTTCGTTTCCTGGGGGCGACGCGCTCTTAATGAGCAGCCACGTATTGAAAATAAGACACAGTTTCCCTTTACATTCCTGTTTTCTGTCATCTCAGCTACAGCCTGTGCCTACAGCTACTGGCATTCTGCCCTCACTGCGGAGAATAAACACCGATGAACCGCGAGGTTCATGCAGATGCGAGGAGACGGAACATCGCCGAGGCTCCGCGGTGAAACCTGTCCGCTGTCCGGCCACTTACTTGGTGTTGGTCCGGTTCCAGAAGACGGCGTAGCGGTCGGCCACCACTTTGGAACTGGGCTCCTGGCTAAATACACACATCAACAGCACCAGGCAGAGGAAGATGACCATTTCCATTTGCAGCATCACTACAGCAAAAGTTCGGCACGTATTCCTCTTCTGTGTTTGGGTCAGTCAGGCGAGTGATCAGGGGCGCTTTCAACCGGGACAGGTGACGAGTCTCATTCACATGTGGCCGTGTATTGCTGGCGCAGTTTGTGAAAGAAATAAAATTGCGCACAACATGGAGAAGGTGGTGTGACCATTCACGGAGGGACTGGAGATGCCACTTGTTCAGGTTGCCGGAAAAAAAAAAATTCAAGTTACAAAACCAACGCGTCACTGCCTATTCTCTCTCGTGCAGGTCGAGGGTCCAGATGAATCATGGGCTTTATTTCAGCTTTGACAAATCCGTGGTGGGCTGACAAAAATATCTCTCCCACTAATGCACAAACAGTGAGCACGTAAGCACGAAAAATGCGCAGCAGCACAAGAGTCAATGTCTTCAGTGGAGAGGTTATGTTCCCTCTTGTGCAGAGAGCTACTGGATGTAACCTGTGTCAGGAACAAGTGACAACTGCTCAACACTTCGTCTTACTCCAAACCCAAAGCGCACGAGGATTAGTCAGTCCAATATGTGATGGAGAAAAGAGAGAGAGAGAGGCTCAATGTGTCCAATGACGGCGTGTGGCGCACGTCAGATGTCCATGTTCTCCAGGCAACTTTTTAAAGCCATACAGTCAGGCAGCCAGTGGTAGGTGAATCGTATTTGTTTTGCTCGGTGGGGGTGTCTCCAGCGTAAAAA